>NW_026114611.1:796828-953747 GCF_025201925.1 Gopherus flavomarginatus
TGTGTTTTGGTTCTGAGAGGTAAAAGGCAGCTGCTGTGTGTGTGGTGTAATGGAGTGAGGTGGCAAAGGTTGATTTGCAGAGGTGGTGCATGTGCCACAAAAGTTGTGGGGGCCCACCCCCAGCTCTGGTCCCAGAGGCCAGAATTTGCATTAACCCACCTGCTGACCTCTGACTAGGAATTTCGCCCTGCTAACTCTTCCAGCAAAACAGGCCAAAGAAAGTGTACGCAAGCACTGTACCGCAGCCCCTGTGCTCTTTTCGGTTCCTTCCCACAGAACTTAAACTGCATACCAGTCCAGTCCCTTGCTGTTGCTTGTCTAAGAACTGCATGCATATGCTAGACCGTACCCTGTGCTGATTCCCGACTTTTGTGCTCCATACGGCCTTGCCTGTCTGTGTCTCTGTGGCGCAATGGGTTAGCGCGTTCGGCTGTTAACCAAAAGGATGGTGGTTCGCGCCCACCCGGGGACGGCGATGAGCCCGTGCTACTTCCTTGCTTCCCCGAGGCCTGCAGGGAGCCTCCAAAGTCCCCTTTTGCTGCCTCTTGGCCTCAGTGCTTTCAGCTGGTGGCCCAAAGAGCGTGCTGGATGCCATTCAGAAACCCGTCTCCCAGCAGCCGTGCCGGAGACTCAGGCTTAATCCTCGAGGCCGAGCACAAAAACTTTCAGCCGGGAACATTTTGCTCCCTTCCCGCCTCCGCCAAAGCGGCAAGGGAGAAGGGGACGAGACACGCCTGCTCAGAGACGCCTCCCTCCCACTTCCCTGTAGGCTGTGCAAAGCTGTTGGCCTGCCTCATGCCTCGTCAGGAAAGAGCAGCCATGCTGCCCAAGCCTGAGTCACGTGCGCAGCCAGGCCCGCCCCGGCTGACGGCGCGCAGAGCCACGGGAGTCAATGGCAGGTCGAGCCGGTAGCCTCGGCTCTTTCCCCTGACAGCCAAACAGCACTGTCTAGCGCCCCGAGAGCCTCCCTCGTGTTCTCCCGCAGCCCGCCAGGGTGGGTGGGAAAAGGGGACCAGGAAACACTGCAGCCTCATTCTGGGACAGGAGGCCCTTGCCACACCCAGACCTCCCTCTTGCCTTCAGCCCAGGTAGCCAGGGAGCTCTCTGGCAGGCCACCGCCTCAGCCATCTCTTGCAGCTCTGCTGGTCACCACCTCGCTGGAAGGCCCAGAGGGAAAAGAAACAAACACACACGTAGCAGAGGATGGTTTCAATCCATCAACCTCTGGGTTATGGGCCCAGCAGGCTTCCGCTGCGCCACTCTGCTGGCTCTTCACAGCCCTGCCACCCAGCTGGCACTATCCAGATTAGGGCCTTACGCGCTCTCGTGCTGGCAGGCGGATGCGCAGGCTGCTGGCAGCTGCCCTGGTCACAGGATTTTACAGCATCTGCAGGGTAAAAGGGATCTCTTTGGGGTTTGGACCCCACTGGGAGCTGGGTAGCTGAGTGCCGGAGACGGGAGCAGTTCTTAAACTGTTCTCAGTTAAGCCTTCAGCTGGTGGGGGACGTGGTTCAGCCTTGGATCCCTGTCTGCAGCAGGCAAGCGCCTCTGGCTCAATCGGCCCCCCTCGCTGTCTTAGCAGACTAAAACCCGGAGCAAACGCACAAGCCTTGCAAAGGAAGAGGAGCCGGGATCTCGAACAAATGTCAACATTTTATTAAGATGACGTTCAAAGAAAAAAAAACGGGTACGGTACAGCGTTTAGGAGCAGAAGTTTCTGGTGATCAGGGAACAACGTACAGATTACCCGGGGGTGCGAAGTTCGGTTTAAGATCGGGTGGCATAAGGAATACATAATGTGCAATAGCCCCGACTGGGGGTAAAAGGTTAACGTACAGACACTGAGTTAGGAGGGTATGTTGTCCATGTGAGGGCTAAGTTCAGGTGTGGAGTATAAAGAGCGGATAGGATGATGAGGATGGATTGACCCGCATTTGGTGAGTTTGAACATTCAGTGTTTTTTAATCTTTTCCACAATCTTGTTTAAGCAGGGTCGCTATGAACTCTACCCTGCCATCTGTTGGTGATCTGTTGTAAAGGCCTTTTGAGGCTGCTGTCATTTGCATGGTTCCACCCACCCCGGATTGCATGATGGGAGTGCTTGTCCAAACGGTCATTTCAGCTGCTGTGGGATCCCCAGTCTCTTTGTTATTGGGGCAGGAGCAATGCAGTGTATTTTGCTGTTCGTTTTGGATCAAGGAGAGAGTAACTGTAGCTGGCATTTGAGGCCTGAGAGCTTCACCCTCGCCTGAAAAGTACTCATCATTAAGGGGTCTGGGTTTCCAATGCCCAAGGCTTGTGGGAGGCTGGAATGGATGTTTGTTTGGCTTTTGGCAGCCGGTGCGTGCTGGTTTTGTTTCTGCCGTCGGTGGTTGTAAAGACAGAGGTGTTTTTGAATCTGTTTGAGTTGTTGTTAGTGGTGCAGTCGCTGGCCTTAAGCTTATGCTGTTTGATCTCTTTCAGGGTGTGTTTTGGTTCTGAAAGGTAAAAGGCAGCTGCTGTGTGTGTGGTGTTATGGAGTGAGGTGGCAAAGGTTGATTTGCAGAGGTGGTGCATGTGCCACAAAAGTTGTGGGGGCCCACCCCCAGCTCTGGTCCCAGAGGCTAGAATTTGTGTAAACCTACCCATTGACCTGTTACTAAGAATCTGGTTTCAGAGTGTGGCACAAAAGCTGTGCCCCACAGCTTAACTCTCAGCATCCAATCAGCAAAATTTTTTTGCTGTGTGAGTGGTGACGAGGTTTTTCTCCAACTATGGAGCTGTTTTCAACTTCTAGTGTGGAAAACAGATCACAGCGTAGCCCTTTAGAAATACTGGAAAACTGCTTTGAGTCACTAACCACTTTTTATTTATGGCTAGTTCTAAACATGGGTTAGAAACATAAAACATCCTATTTTTGAACTAAAGAGACACAAGGAGCATAAAACGCGCATTTAAAGATTCCACACGAAACCCATAGCACTAAGTGCAAATATTCCTTTTTAGTCTCTCTTATTTCACCATGTTTTGGAACCCATGTCCCTTGCCTAACGACATTCATGTAGGTTCGGGTGAGTCCCGAAATCATGAACCGCTAAGTTCCGTTCTACTGTCCTTGATTCATATCACCGGAATAACTGCACTTTATTACCACTGCCCTAATAAGAAAGAGACTGAGGATCCCACAGCAGCCGAAATGATCCTTTGGACAAGCACCCCCATCATGCAATCCGGGGTGGGTGGAACCATGCAAATGACAGCAGCCTCAAAAGGCCTTTACAACAGATCACCAACAGATGGCAGGGTAGAGTTCATAGCGACCCTGCTTACATCCTCCCCCCAGCCAGGCAGATTGGACAAATGACCCGGGAATAGTATAAAAATATTGCTCAGGCAGGCAGGAGTGAAATCAGGAAGGGCAACTCATGCTTGGAGTTGTAGCTAGCAAGAGATGTTAAGAGTAACAACAAGAAGGGTTTCTTCAGGTATGTTAGCAACAAGAAGAAAGTCAATGAAAATGTAGGCCCCTTACTCAATGAGGGAGGCAACCTAGTGACAGAGGATGTGGAAAAAACTAATGTAGTTGATGCTTTCCCCTGTCCCTATCTTCACGAACAAAATCAGCTTCCAGACTGCTGCACTGGGCAGCATAGCATGGAGAGGTGACCAGCCCACTGTGGAAAAAGAAGTGGTTCAAATCTATTTAGAAAAGCTGGACGAGCAAGAATCCTTTGGGCTGCATGCGATGCATCCGAGGGTGCTAAAGGAGTTGGCGGATGTAATTGCAGGGCCACTGGCTATATTTGAAAAGTCATGGTGATCGGGGGATGTCCCAGATGACTGGAAAAAGGCTAATGTAGTGCCCATCTTTCAAAAAGGGAAGAAAGAAGGAGGATCAGGGGAACTACAAGCCAGTCAGCCTCACCTCAGTCCCTGGAAAAATCATGAAGCAGGTCCTCGAGGAATCAATTCTAAAGCACTCAGAGGAGAGGCAAGTGATCAGGAGCAGTCAGCATGGATTCAGCAAGGGCAAGTCACGCCTGACTAACCTAATTGCCTTCTGTGAGGAGATAACTGGGTCTGCGGATGAGTGGAAAGCAATGGAGGTGTTACTCCTTGACTTTATCAAAGCTTTTGATACAATCTCCCACAGTATTCTTGTTGGCAAGTTCAAAAAGTATCGGCTGGATGAATAGATTATAAAGTGGACAGAAAGCTGGCTAGGTCGTCGGGTTCAGCTGGTAGTGATCAATGGCTCCACGTCTAATTGGCAGCCGATATCAAGCGGCGTGCCCCAAGGGTTGGTTCTGGGGCTGGTTGTGTTCAACATCTTCATTAATGATCTGGAGGATGGCTTGGACTGCACTCTCAGCAAGTTTGCAGATGACACTAAACTGGGAGGAGCGGTCGATACGCTGGAGAGTAGGGATAGGATACAGAGGGACCTAGAAAAATTAGAGGATTGGGCTGAAAGAAACCTGATGAGGTTCAGCAAGGACAAGTGCCCAATCCTACACTTAGGACGGAAAAATCCCATGCACTGCTCCAGACTAGGGACCGAATGGCTAGGCAGCAGTTCTGCAGAAAAGGGCCTAGGGGTTACAGTGGATGAGAAGCTGGATATGAGTCGACAGTGTGCCCTTGTTGCCAAGAAGGCTAACGGCATTTTGGACTGTATACGTAGGGGCATTGCCAGCAGATCGAGGGACGTGATCGTTCCCTTCTATTCGACATTGGTGAGGCCTCATCTGGAGTACCGTGTTCAGTTTTTGGCCTCACACTCCAAGAAGGATGTGGAAAAACTGAAAAGAGTCCAGCCTAGGGCAACAAAAATGATTAGGGGGCTGGAAGACATGACTTATGAGGAGAGGCTGAGGGAACTGGGATTGTTTAGTCTGCAGAAGAGAAGAATGAGGGGGGATTGATCGCTGCTTTCAACTACCTGAAAGGGGGTTCCAAAAAGGATGGATCTAGACTGTTCTCAGTGGTACCAGGTGATGGAACAAGGAGCAATGGTCCCAAGTTGCGGTGGGGAAGGTTTAGGTTGGATATTAGGAAAACCCTTTTTCATGAGGAGGGTGGTGAAGCATTGGAATAGGTTCCCTAGGGAGGTGGTGGAATCTCCTTCCTTAGAGGTTTTTAAGGTCAGGTTTGACAAAGCCCTGGCTGGGATGATTTAGTTGGGGATTGGGTTGGACTAGATGACCTCCTGAGGTCCCTTCCAACCCTGAGAGGCCATGATTTTTAAGCTGTTCCCGTGTATCAAGGTGAGCTGCAGCTCAGCAAACCCCAAGGATCTGAGGCCAGCTACTTTGCAGGAGAGACAGACCAAGCAGCAAGTACAACACGGGGTCGCACCCCGGCCGGCAGATAGAATCTCATGTCTGAGATCCGGGCTCCTGTTCCTTTGCAAAGTGTGTGCTTTTGCTCCAGATTTTAGCTGTGGGCCAAGTGCCCTCTGGCTTCTCGTCCGGGCTCCGTCCTCCATGTGCCTGGCCATCAGCGGGACTGTCTCAGGAGAGCAGCTTCCCCACCCTCACTGCATCCCAATCTCTGCCCAGCTGGGGAAGGAGCAGAGGCAGCTCGGAGAAAAGACTCCTTTGAGCACCGGAGACGGCCGGAGCATCTTATTTGCATACCCACAGTGCATTGCCTGCAGTGAAGCGAGTCCCTGGTCAAGGGGCTGGTTTTGCTCTCTGTGTCCCCGGTTCCCATGATCCAACTCAGGCTGTCAATCGGTTCAATTCCATTTCCTCTAAAAGCTAGCAGTTTAGTGGGCTGTGAGAGTAGTCACCCTGACTTGTGGTAGGATATGTGGTTGCCCCGGCAGAGACTCTGCTTTTTTTTTCTTTTTCTTTTTTTTTCTTCCTTCTTCTTCTTTTTCTTCTCTCCCTTTCCCAGTGTGTATAAATCTTTTGCCTTTTACTAAAGATTTTTGTGGAGAGGAGCATTTATGAATTTGTACCCAATTTTTTTGAGGCTTTGTTTTGGTAAGGCAGTTCCCTGTTGTGAAAAAAACAGAAGGATACTATCTCAACTAGTGTCAGTAACTTAAGCTTTTCTATTAGTGTATGAAAACAACTGAGAGCTCTGAAAATGACTGTGTGGGATTTTTTGCCCTTTTTTTTTTTTTTTTTTTGAGCTCATCGTGTTAGTGAGATGGCTTCCTAGCTAACAGGGGACTGTTTTGTGGTGTGTATTCTGCTGGCTCTTTGGTTTCATAAGTTTTTGGTTATCACACTTAAAGAGCAGCAAAGAATTGTGTTGTTGTTTGTGTTAACGTTTGGTCTGTCCTAAGAGTGTATGGTTTGGAGTCATTTGTAACTCTTGGGTTAGTTATTGTCAACAGCTTATTTTTGGGTCCCTGAGTTGAAAGGCTGCTCTTGCGGATTTCAGTTTCTCATTGTTGGAAGGTCAGTTAAAGAGCTGCTTTCTTAATCTAGTCCATGAGGGTTCTTACGCCGCCCTCCTTAATATACCTTCCAGAAGGTAATTGCATGGTTTCCCTCGTCTCCCCACAGAAGAGAAATTGTCCATCCCTTTCCTGTTGGGAAAACACCAGTGTTTTTAAATGTTTTGCCCAGATGAGGGATAGTTCATAGGAGCAGAAGAGGAGGAAGTTTGTGGCCATTTGAGTCAGATTCCTAGCATTTAAGGCCAGAAGGAACCAGCCGATCACCTCAGAGGGACTAAGGGGCACCAATGCCCCAAATAGCGAGGAACTGCTTTGATGCAATTGACTGTATGTTTGATATAGTTGCGTGGGAAGGAGCAGAAAAGAGCACTAGGGCTGCGGAATAGCGCTTGCATAGGCTTTCTTTGCCCTGGTTTCCTATAAGAGTTAACAGTGAGAGATTGGTAGTCACAGGTCAGTGGGTGGGTTTATGGAAATTAGGAGTCTAGAGGGGAAACCAGGGAGAGGAAGGCATCTGCAAGACTTGTCTGTCTTTGAACAGAATTGTGTGTTAAGGGTTCTTGCTTTGAATTCTTCCACTGGAGTCATTTCGGGGAAGTGAGTCAGTCTTCCGTAGAGTTCCCTAGTTATGGTGTTTGTTGCATGTCTGGGAGCTCGTCCTGGTGAGGTAGAAATCGGTGGGCGCAGGGGTGTGCGTGCGTGGCAGAATATCAGTATTGTTTCTTGGCTCCCTGGAGCTAAGATCAAAGCATAGTGTCTGTTCATTATAATCTGTAATATGTCTTTGATGTGAGCACTGTGTATTAACTTGATTTTTGAAAGAGAAGAATTAGTGAGAACAGGAGCTTGCTTTGTCTACCCCATGCATGGATCTGGTATTGCAGTGTTTCCAGGAACAGTGTATCTGCTTTAGGGAAGAACCTTCTGGTTAGAAAAACAGAAAAGAGTTAAACTGTGATGATTTTTTTTGAAAAAGCAGAAAAATATGGTGTTTTTAGTGGTTTTGTTTTTTTATGATGAACACAATACAGTTATACTTTCTTGGAAGTGTTTTGTGAGTCTGCAGATGTGAGAGGTTCTTCTTTGTCTTGCTAGATAATTATTTAAGAGGCTGGACTTCTTCTTTCTGCTGTGAGTCTTTTCAACAGTATGAGGGACAAATGCTTTCCGGACTCTGGGTCTGTTGGGGAGATGGTTGTTTTTTTTTGTTTTTGTTTTTCTTGGGGTGGGGGCTTGGTAATATTTGAGATTACGTGTACATCAACAACTGCACGAGTTACACAGACTTCTCCGTACCCGACCTACGTTCTATGTATCTTGGTTCGTAAGATCGAGACAAGGCACTAGATGTCGTGCTGCATCCGGCACACAAGGGCCCCAAGCCTGATTTTTTCCCCCCAAACTGACTGTAATCTAAATGCTAAATAATTACCCTTAACTTCTCATTATTGCCACCCTCACTATTGGAAAATCCCCTAAGTCACATGAGAATTCTTTGTTTAAAAAATGTAATGTGGGTTCTCTATCTTTCCCTTCCAGTTTTCTGAACCAGGCAAGCTTGAAACTTACTTTTCTAGTGCAGCCAGAGCCCCAGAGAGCAGGAGCCCCTGGAGCCTGGGGCTGGCAGGCAGTGGGGTTCCGCACGGTTGTGTATTGCACACACACTTTGATCTCACCCACCAAGCATCAAGTGTGATCTCCTCAGGTACTAGAACAGCCTTAACATGGAGTCACAGATAGCCCCCTAGGGCACCCTGACTCTAGCTTGCCACCCAGGTGTAGTAGAAGCTGCTGTAACACTCAAACTCTGTATGTCCTTTAGGGCTAACCCTAGCCAAACAGCCGGGATCCCTTGCTTATGCTTAGAAGGCGTGCCGTCTCCCTGAAGTCCAAGCAGCATCGCGGGTGGGGACAACAGTTTCTTCCTGACAGAGATTTTTATTCCATTCCCCCAGAGCTCAAGCTGATGGGGGCAAGTGTTTGTGCAGGTCTCTGCCTCCTCGTGGGTGTGTGAGGGGGAGCAATCAACCAGGTCTTTTGTCCATGGATGATCCACAGTGGCCTGTCTGATGTCTCAGTCAGGGCCTTCTCCTGTTGGAAAGGAGATGACGCTTCTTCTGGTAAACTAGCGTTTCACACTTGGTAATGCTTCTCTCCTGACTGGTGGCGGAGTGGCAGCAAGGGGGTTTACAGCTTTAGTGCCAACGCTTATATATCACCTTACAACACAGGCTACGGCTATTATAGGTGAGAAGAATGCATGCAGCAACTGACGAGCTAGTCATAAACTCTAAACACATTTTTATGAATCTAATGCCTGTTTTAACAACACTAACAAACAGGTGAGCAAGACTAGTTTCCAGCCATGCGTTTGTCACTTATCAGTAAGGCCTAGGGGCCTTGGCGTGAGCTGGCACGTGGTCTGCCAGCGTCAGAAGAGGATCTTCCCTCTCTTATCCCCAGGTGTTTGTACTGGGAGCAGTACTGTTCAACTTATTCATAAATGATCTGGGGAAAGGGGTAAACGGTGAAGTGGCAAAATTTGCAGATGATACAAAATTGCTCAAGATAGTTAATTCCCAGGCAGACTGCGAAGAGCCACAAAGAGATCTGACACAACTGGGTGACGGGACAACCAAATGGCAGATGAACATCGGCGCTGTTAAGTGCAAAGTAATGCACGTTGGAAAACAGAATCCCAACTATCCCTATAAAAAGATGGGGTCTAAATTAGCTGTTACCACTTGAGAAAGAGATCTGGGAGTCGTTGTGGATAGTTCTTTGAAAACATCCACTCAATGTGCAGCGGAGTGTTGGGAATCATTACGAAAGGGATAGGTAAGAAGACAGAAACTATCATATCGCTTCAATATCAATCCACGGTACATCCACATCTTGAATACTGTGTGCTGATGCAGTCGCCCCAATCTCAAAAAAGATCTATTGGAATGGGAAAGATTCAGAAAAGGACAACAAAGATGATGAGGGGATATGGACCAGCTTCTGTCTAAGAGGAGATTCATAAGATTGGGACTTTTCATCTTGGAAAAGAGACGACTAAAGGGGGATACGACGGAGGTCTATAAAACCATGACAGGTGTGGAGAAAGTAAATATAAAAGAAAAAAAAAGCTGTGGCTCTTTGATGGCAGCTCAACCACACTGCTTCTTCTGCGGCAGTTCGGCGGCGAGTCCTCCCTCCCTTCCTCTTTGGTAGACATTTGGTGGCAGCTCAAAGACTAAGACAGGAAATGGGGGACCCGCCGCCGAATTTCCGCCAAAGACCAGACATGCTGACCCGATACCAGACGGGCCGCCCCTTTGAATTGGCTGCTCCAAGCACCTGCTTGCTACGCTGGTGCCTGGAGCCAGCCCTGCTCCCGTGACAAGCAGGGGCTGGTGCAGAGCATGGCAGGGCAGGGAGATGACATCTCCTATAATAGCGGGGCCCTTTCACAGCAAGGGAAGCACCTCCCCGCAGTAGCACAGACCCACTTACTCCTCCTGCTTTCTCCTGACACCAGCACCACCCTTCCCGGCAGCACCTGCTTCCAGACTCGCACCAGAAATGGGAAGTTTAGGCCGGGCCTGGCAGCAGCTGTCAGGAAATGGAAGCAGGAGACACAAACACTCCCATTGTGCTGTGGGGCCCATCCTGGCTGGTGGGAGATGGAGGCAGTGGACACTACCACCCCCATGGTGCCGTAGGGTTTTCAGATAGGGTGCCCTCCCCAGGGTTGAGCTCCAGGGGAGGTTTGGAATCTTAAGGGACTGGGTGAAGAGGCTTGGAGGAAGTTTGAAGACCAACAGTGAAGGGGAAGTTGGACACTGGCCAGAATACCAGAGAGACAAGGCAGGTGAGGTGATACCTGTTACTGGACCAGCTTTGGAGTCACACAAGGTCTTCTTCATGGAAGGGAAAGGTGCTCAGAGCATCACAGTTCAACAGAAGGTGGAACATTCTGCCCCGAACACCAGACTTTCACCTACTTACTGGAAAGGGGCGGCAGTCCCCACTGTCCTGTCAACAGCCCCACCACGTAACCCAGAGGTGGCTGCATCTTAGCACCAAGACACCAGTGGTCACCGCTCCAGAGGAGATGGTACATACAGGCCACTGCCCTACGTGGCCACCAGACGTCAGAGACTGTGCTCTGTCTTAGCTGGCCCCACATGTTACTGCCCCAAGAGGTGAGGTAAACACAGGCTACTACTCAAACTGAGCACCTGGGGTCACTGCAGCAAAGGTTAAGGGGGATACAGGCTGGGCACTGCCGCACATGGCCACCAGGTGGCACTGCTGCAATGGCGCTGGTGCGGTGGAGATGATAAACAGGCCACTGCCTGATGTGGCCACTACCACAATGGCGTGGGGAGAGGGGGAGGGAGATACCAATAGGGCACTGCCACACCAGGGCACCACGGGGAGGTCACTGCTCCAATTAATAGAGATACACATCGGGTAGTGCCCCAACTGGGGGCCCTACCCTAGAGAGAGGGGGGGGCTGGGGAGAGAAGAGGAAATCAAAGGCCACTGCCTCACTTAGCCATCGGGGTCACTACCTAAATAGGGGACACACACACACACAGGGCACTGCCCCACTTGACCAGCAGGGGTCACTGCCCCAATTGGGGGATATACAGAGGGTATTGCCCCACAGGAATGCCAGGGATCAGTGCCTGCCATATCTGGCACATGGGTAGAGGGGATAGGGTGACCAGATGTCCCCATTTTATAGGGATAGTCCCAATATTCGGGACTTTTTCTTATGTAGGTGCCTATTATCCTCCACCCTGTCCCGATTCTTCACACTTTCTATCTGGTCACCCTGGGGGCGGGGGAGGGAGGGGGCTACACAAAGGGTACTGCCATACTGGGCCCACCGTGCACATCCCTAGTGGGGGAGTGATACACACCAGAAGCAGGGCTCACTGCCACAAAGGGGTTGGAAGACACCCAGGGCACTGCTTGACACAGCCACCCAGGCACCCTGCCCCCTTGGGGGAGGTGAAGAATACACCTTGGGCACTGACTCCTCTGGCTATTAGTGGTCACATGCCCAATATAGGGGTTGGGGGGAGTAAATATACACAGGGGACTGCCCCACCTGGGGAACACGTGTCAACGAGATGAGAGTGAGATACGCAGAGGGCCCTGCCCCAATGGCTGATATACACACAAGGCCCTGCCTCACCTACGCACCAGCGCTAACAGGCACAATGGCAGTGGTGGGGTCACATAGACAACTGACCTCAGTTGCCACCAGGGGTCACTGCAGCAATGCTAGGGGGGATACATGCCAGGCATTGCTGCCCCTCGCCACCAGGAGTCACTGCTCCTACAAGAAGGCACCTACAGGACACTCCCGTGCCTGGCCAGCAGAGGTCACTATCACTGGGGAGGGGCTATGGGGAAGCTGAGAAAGAGCAACTAACTGCAGTGGGGAAAATCATAATCTACCGGGGAGAAAGAACGGACTCCACTAGGACATCACACCAACTCCGGCCAGGCTGGATACCAGCAATTCGGGGCTGGAGCAGCTCCAGCTAGAGGCTGGGTGGAGACAGGTGACCTCGGTTTCTGCGCTGAGCAGGCTGCTTTGGCAGCGAGGAGGGACAGGGAACCCCCTGCCCAGGGTCTTGTTGCCCAAGGAAGGGGAGATCTGCGGCACTCTTTGGAGTAGCTGTTTCAGCAGCCGCGAGCCACACGCTTCTCCCTGCCTGAGCTCTCCAGGAGCACATTACGCACATGTGTGCTGGATGTAGGCACCAGTATAACAACAGGGCCAGACTCTGCTGAGTGCTGCCTGTGAGAGACAGGGGCAGAGTCAGACGGGCAGATGGGGGCAGGAGATGACAGAGTCAGCGGCCATGAGCTGAACCCATCACAAGTCCAGCCTGTGACATCACCATCCGTCCCTACAGCTCTTCATCTGTCCTGCTGTCTGTCCAACCCTCAACCCCCCATCCATCCCAAATGTATGCCACACACACCCCTTCACCCATCTGCCTCACACACTCATCTATTTCCTCATGCATCCTGCTGTCCCTATGATTGTCCCTGCAGTGCCCAGCACAAGGAAGCATAGTGGACCCTGAGCGAGGCTTTTGGGTGATGCAGTAATGGAGCTAGCGGGTGAAAGGGGCATCTCTAATCCCAGCCCCACTTCTCCTCTGCCCAAAGCCATGACCGCGAGCCCACCCCTCTCAGTCTCAGACCTCACAGCCCCAAAGACATTACTGGCCACTCACGCTGTGACCCAGTTACAGCAATGAGGTCTTCCTGAAGATAGGGGGTGGGAGGAGCAACCCCCTTATCCTGGCAGGCAGGACACATCCTTCCCAGTATGGCAGAGACCCTGCCCATGGGCAGATAGACCCAGCTGAGCCCATAGGAGACTGGGGGAGGGGGAGCAGAGGAAGAGAATGCAGGCAACTGAACATGACAGGTGTCCATGTAAGGAGAGACAGAGAGCTTGAGTGAAAGTTGGCCAACACAGAGAGAGAAACCTAGGAGGACGAAAGAAATTCACAACAGGGAGTCACCCTCATGGATCCAACTTTCTGCTAGGGAGCACACACCACTCCTGGCCAGAGAGATGATCAGCTCTCGCAAATGGCAACATCATCTCCCCTGAAGCCACAGCTAGTCCGGAAACCCACACCCAGGTAATGGGAAGAACCTGCCTGGAGCCAGGAGGGCTGTGACCAGAGCCCTTCCCAAACCAGATACACATCTCACCGACAAAGATGTTTACTCTTGTCCCAGTCGGGCAGGTCTTGCCTGGCATCAACAGGATTCACGCTGTCACTGCTCTCGATCACTTTCCATCTCACCTCAGGGCTGGACTCCATCCCCGCGACTTCTTTTCCCTTGCTATGAAACACAACATAAGAGGAAAAAAAAAAGCAATGGTGGTGAGGCTCCTCTTCTCGCTACTCCCGCACACCAGGGCTTCGGCTTCAACCCTCCTCCCATTCTGTCATCACAGCTACAATTAGAAGTCTGAGCCCGGGGCTCACACCTGCTTGTCTCCCCAATCCTAGGCCCTGTCCAGCATGTCTCCCTCCACAGAACTTACCTGGCCTCATCTTAGACTCCATCTTCATATTGCTCTTCTCCTTCCCAGAGCTCCTGCTCTGCTCCTCAGACCTGTCTGTCTCAGCTCTGCAGGCAGAGGGGAAGGGGCATGATGGGAACACACACGCCCCATTCCAGACACCACACAGCATCCACAGGGCTACCAAAACACCTCATCTTCGGCGAAAACCACACCCCACCCCGAGGGAGCAAAAAGCCTTTGTGAGTACAGCACACACAAGACAGGAAAAGATTAACACTCACACCCAGCCCAGCCAAAGTGGGAGCTTCCTCACCTTCCCGGCCACAGGTCCATGGGGCTCATGGATGGAGAAGTTTGCTGGGCAGTGGGGGTCCCTGAAGAACTAGCTCAGCATGTGAATGACTGGGATGTATGTGGAAGCCTGACTGTGGGTTGGGGTGTCCAGGAGGACGTAAGGGAAGGGAATAGGGGGATTAGGGATAGAGAAGAGTGGCGTTATCAAGGAGCATTGTGGGAATGTGGGATTTAGAGAGCCCAGAGTGGATGGGTGATGGTGGGTTGGACAACCCCACAGTGGTTGAAAAGGGGAACCTGGCAGGTTTGGGTGTAGCAGAGATTGAAGATGAGGAACCTCACACCCTGGGGATGGACTGGGGGAGTGGGGGGATGGGAAAGTGGGTCCCAGTAATGAGAAATGGGTTGGAGGCAATTAGGGGGTGGGGCGCTGAGGACGGGGATGGGGGGGGAGGAGGAAGAGGAAGGGGGGGGCAGGGTGCTGAGGACGGGAAGGAGGATGTGGGAGATGGAGCAAGAGGAGGTCGGTGTCCGGGTGCTGAGGACGGCGGGGGAGGAGGAGGTCGGGGCGAAGGGAAAGGCCAGGTAGAGTGTACACGATGGGGGAGGGGATGCTGGGGGCTGAGGGATCCCCACAGATGGGGGTGGGGCTGGCGAGAGGATCACAACAGATGGGGGGACACTGGGGGGCCTTGAAGGCCCCGCGGCCCCAGGCTGCCACTTGTGGGGCTGCTCCCAGGCAGCTCAGCCCCCCCCACCTGTTCACTCCGCGCTGCCTCTGCCCTGTGCCCCCCCCCCGCCCGGCTCCCACGTGCCGGGGCTGCTTCCGGGGCAGGGGCTGGGCCTGGCGCCTGGAACTGGGTGTCTGAGCCCCCGGCCCCCCCGTGCGGAGCCGCCTCTCCCCGTCCCGCCTCAGCGCCCCTCGGCCCGGCCCGGCCCCGCCCGCCGGCTGCCCCCGAGCCCGCGTCCCCCCCGCAGCGCCGGGGCGGGTCCCACTGGTTCCCCCCCCCCCGGCTCCCCGTGGGAGGGGGCGGGGGCAGCGAAGCCTCGGGGCGAGGGAACCAGGCCCGCAACCCCCGCGCCGAGTCTCTATCCCGCGCTCTCTCCGCCAATCAGGGAGCGGGGAGGGGCGCGGCGAACTGACGAGCTACGGCCCCTGCTCCAATAGAGGCCGCATGTGAGAGGGAGAACTACGCTTCCCGGTGTGCACCGGGAGGGGGAGCGTTGCCTGAGCAACCTGTCGTCACTTCCGCTCTGAGACGAGCCAGGAACTACAACTCCCAGCCTGCCCCGGGGCGTTTCCGTCCTCTCGAGCCCAAGTGAGGGCGGGTCCCTGGGTCAATCGGACACCTCCCGCCCCGCCCCCCAGAGAGCCCCGGCCCCGCCCTCCCCAAGCTCCGGCTCCTGACGCGAACTCTCATGTCCCGGGGTCTCGGCCTGGCCCCGCCCCCCGCAGCGCGGCGCCCCCCAGTGCGGTGGGGGCTGCCGGGCGCCTGCTCCTCCCCTGGGCTCGTCTGTGCCCCCCCCGATGTGCCCCGCGGGGCTGCCCCACTCGGGGGGCGGGGCGATGGGTGGAGCCCTATGGAAACACGGGGGTGGGCAGGGCTGGGAGCCAGGACTCCTGGGTTCTCCCCCCAGCTCGGGGAGGGGAGTGGAGATTAGGGGGTAGACTGGGGGAGGGGCTGGGGGGGGTCTCCTGCCCAAGAGGCAACTCCAGGAGCTGGTGTCAGGCAGCAGGTCACTTGTGGGCCCCGAGTGTCCGATCTGGAAACAGCTGCCTGTCCCCGCGCCCGGGGACTGTGCGTGGCTGGCAACCGTCTCCTTGTACCTGAGAATTATCCATACACCCCAGGGGTGTGAGCCCTGCGCTCCCCTGTCAGTGCCTGGGGCACAGAGCCATGTGTACGAGTCACTCTCTGTGCGGGGATGTCAGTTCGTACAGACTTTGCTGGGGCTTTTTCTGCAGCCTGTGGTAAAATGAGGCAATTAACTAGATGCGTTGATGGAAGTTCTCTGTGTACCCTCGGGGTACATGTACCCCTGGTTGAGAACCACTGATGTAGGGGAACCCAGGCCCACCCCCCTATTCTGACTTCCAACCCCATACCCTGGGCAGCTGGTTCTGCTTTGCTTATCTTGCATCAGCCTCAAGTCAGCTTCACTGGGTCACCACTTCCACCACGGCCAGGCGTCAGAGAGAGGACGTCTCCTCTCAGCTGTAAAAGCAGCAAGGGCTCCATGAGGGGTCGGTGCTGCTGGAGAAATTATTCACACTTTCTCTAGTCTCCTTTTCAGATTTTGCCCCATTTTCTCTTTAATTCTCCAATATTAATTTAACAGTCTCAGATTTGGGATATTTTCACATCTGTTTGACCTGCAGCAAATTTTCTTCCTTTCTTTGGGAAATTGTCCTGAATCGTTCCCCAAAGAAGAAGGGGCTTAATGGTTGCAGTTTGCAGAGCCCTGAGACACAGCTGCCTCTGGGGTGGGCTGGGGTGGCCTTTCTCTGCTGGCGAGGAAGGGGACAGGAGGAAAAAGGCTGCAGTGGAGACTGTCCAGCACAAGCTTACACAGTCCTGGCTACTGCTACCCCCAACTGCCAGTCACCTGCCTGCCCCTGCTTCTGCCTCCTTCCCACTGCCAGGAAGTTTTCCTGCTCCACACTCCCCTCACATACCCTCTTAAAGCACCTCCTCAAAGGGCTCCCTGCTGCCATATGAATGGTGTGGGTGGGTGTGTGTGTGCGTGTGTGTGTGTGGGGGAATTATTGCTGTCTGTTAATTGAACTTCCACTGTCCAATTACTCTCACTTAATATAAAATATCTTCATATTCGGGTGGTTTTCTCTCATTAGCAAATGCTTCTTTTTAGACCCATTTCTTCCCCAGTTCTCAAAGATAGATATAAAATATGCTGTGTGCAGCGCTGTAGTAGGCAGGGTGGTCCCAGGGTATTGGAGGCTTCCCCCTTGGTTTGTATACAAATGTTTGGTGTTATTCTCCAGCCCATTCCTTATGAATACTAACTTGATGTTAACTTTTTTGCTGGCAGCTGTGAATTGAGGGGAGCTTTTCACTGATCTGTCTACAGCAACATGCAGATCCCGTTCTTGGGTTGTGTAGCCGATAATCTGTTCTGCTGCCGTCGCTAGGTGTAATGCATGTTCAGTAGGGGTTTCTCCCCTCTTCCCGTTTTGTATTTCCTCTCCCTACTAATGTTAGGGTGTCCTTCTCCTCAGGTTAGTGTATTAATGATCTCATCTTGGGGTCATATGTGTCAATTCGTTGCTACGTCTTCAGAGAACTATCCATGATGACTCCAAGATCTCTTTCCTGATTAGTTGTAGCTAAATTAGCCCCCATCATATTGTATCTATAATTGGGGTTATGTTTTCCCAACGTGACATTTATCCACGTTAAATTTCATTTGCCATTTTGTTGCCCAATCATTTAGTTTTGTGAGATCTTTTTGAAGTTCTTCGCAGTCTGCTTTGGTCTTAACTATCTTGAGCAGTTTAGTATCGTCTGTGAGCTTTGCCACCTCACTGTTTACCCCTTTCTCCAAATCATTTATGAATAAGTTGAATAGGATTGGTCCTAGGGCTGACCTAGGAAAATCAAAGCAGCAAGATGGAGTTTGGAGTCACACGGGCAGGTCACATGTCCATGCATGATTCAATTTGCAGGCCTACGCCATTGTTTACATGTTAGTTTGAATGTTCCCAGGAAAGCTCAGATGTGGATTGGCATTTTCCAAAGTCCATTGTCAGTGAAGCATTTCTTGATTGGGCACTTACTGAGAATAGTCCTTTTTCAACAAGCTGACCAAATGCATCACTGAGGCTACTTGAAATCAAATACATTTGAGATACAAGTACATAGCCCATATTCATAATTTCAAATACAAAAATGGTACACACATACAGCTAGTATAATTATAACCAGCAAATCATAACCTTTTCATAGACACCTCACACTACAACTTTTGCACAATATTTGTTGCAAATATATAAGAGTGGTGGCAGCAATGATCTGTATGGTCCCAGTTGATATTAATAATGTCACAGCCTACAGAGAAGTGAGAGGGAGGCGTCTTCTAGCAGGTGTTTCTCCTACATTTCTCCATTGTCTCTTGGGCAGAGGCGAGAATGGAGCAAAACACACCTGGCTGAAGGTTTTGCGTTCAACTTTGAGGATTAAGCCTGAGCCTCCGGCATGGGTGCTGGGAGATGGATTTCTGAGTTGCCTCCAGCAGAGTCTTCTGGCCTGAGCAGAAACCACTGAGGCCAACAGAGATGAGTTTAAGGTAGCCTTTGAGGCTCCCAGCAGGTCTTGAGGAACAAGGGGTTACCGCCATCCCTGGGGGAGCTCAAACCACCATCCTTTCGATTAACAGCAAAACACAAAGACCCATTGCGCCACAGAGACACATGTCTACTGTTACCAAGGCTGCTGCCTAGCAGCGTGCGCATCTGCCTGCCAGCGCTAGAGCTCTCAAGGCAAGTGTGGGTGCTGGAGGTAAAGAGCCAGTAGAGTGACATAGCAGCTCTAAAGGGGGGTGAAGGTCAGGAATGAGGGGTTCAGGGCATGGGAAGGGGCTCTGGGCTGGGGCAGGGGGGTAAGGATGCGGGAGGGGGTGAGGGCTCTAACAGGGGATGAAGGGCAGAAATGAGGGGTTCAGGGTACGGGAAGGGGCTCTGGGCCGGGCAGGGGGTTGGGGTGCAGGAAGGGTGAGGGCTCCGGCTGGGGATGTGTGTAACCTTCCCCTTTCCCTAGCCATGTGTGTGAGCCACCAGGACCAGCACGTACAAGGCCTCGCTGCCGAAGCACTGACAGTGTCCAGTGACGCTACACCTGGCCCTCTACTGACAGCTCAGGGGTTTGGCGTCCTCTGGCACTGAGATTCCACAATAATTACAGGGTTATTTCTAATTGGTTAAAGCAGAACTTGTGCTGAGATTAACACGTCCCTCATGGGTCTGGGGGTTTTACAGTATGAACTGGCTCTGCGTGTGGGTACTGTGCATGTGTTTGAGTGATACTAACATGGCTGAAACACACAACTCCCCATCCTGGGGGTTTCCATCCCCCCGATTCCTTCCACGGGGGGCGCTGACCCGGCTCCTCTACAGCCAGATGCCCTGATGGCAGCAGTCGGGATGTTGGGAGAGGTTTTGTTTTCTGTGACTAGTGACAGCCCCAAAGTGACTCCCACCAGCCCCCATTGCCTTGCCCTGCAGCTGCCAGTCTCTGAATCCTGGCCTGGAATTCGATTGGAACGAGGCCCCTGGGAGCTGGATAGACCACGAGTCAGACATTGCAACATTGTAGCCAGAACATCCATGTCTAGATTTTAAGGCCAGTCAAGACAACTAAATAATCCTGTCTAACCCCCATGCATGTGACAGGCCACAAAGTCACTCCTGCACAGAGCCCAACCACTGGGATTAAACCAAAATATTCCAGCCCTTAGGAGAATATCTCGTTGTGTGCTACAGACGGAGCATAGGAGAGGCAGAGGGGTACCAATACTGGAGGCCCCTGAACTGGAATGGATTTGGTGAGATGTACCCAGCTGATCTGGGCAAGTGACTTGTGCCTCATGCCACAGAGGATGACAAAAACTCCAACATCCCTGCCAGTGTGAGCTGGGGGAAATTCCTTCCTGACCCCAGCAATGGAGATCAGGGAGACCCTGAGCATGAGAGCAAGGCCACCAGCCAAGCACCGGAGAGAAATGGTTTTCTATCTCACCCGAGAGCACTTTCTTCAGCACCCCCTGTCCCCTCTTGCCACCCCCATGTGGGGTGAAGAATCCATCATTGCCCTGGGTACTTTGTTCCAATGTTTAATCACCCAATTGCAAATGTGTCCCTTATTTATCATTTTAGTTTCTCTGCCATTAACTTCCAGCCACTGGTTCTTGTTCTGCCTTTTGCTGCTGGGTTAAAGAGCCCTTCAGTACCCAAAATTTTCTCTTTGGGAGGGGATTTACACACTGTCATCAAGTGACCTCTTGGTCTTCTCTGTGATAAACTGAGCAGACTGAGCTCTTGTCTTGCACTGGAAGGCAACTTTTCAGCACTTTTTTTTCTCTTCTCTGCCCCCCATCCAATTTTTCATTCTTCATCTTAAAATGTGGCCAAGATGACTGTGTGCAAGAGTCCAGTGTTGGTCTGACCAATGTTGTACAGAGATAACACTAGTGCCCTATATCTCGTCACTGTTCTCCTGTCTGTACATCCAAGGATAACGACAGCATCACACGGGCATTTCATGCTGAGTTGTTTGTTCATTATGGCACCTAAACCCTTCTCCGAGTCACAGCAGTCTGTCCTTGCTCGTTAGTAAAGCTCAGTGTGTTTGAATGGCCACAGCTTCCCAAGTGTTCTGTAAAATGCACAAGGGATTCCCCTCCTCAGTCACCTTCACCTGCTGCTGGTCTCTTGTCTCTTTCTTCTTCTCCAGGATCTGCATGTGTCATTGTGGGGGGAGTTCTCCTCCTCTCTTTGCCTGGGAGCAATGTGACCCCCCCGGATGGACTGACCAAACCCAGGATTCCTTCAGCCTGAAAGCAGAGGGGAGCCTTCACCCGCTCCCTCTTTAAGGCTCCAGTCCCAGGTCCTAAATTTCCTGCCAAAGCACAAAAATCCACCCTGAGCCCAACTCCTCTCTCGGTGGTGACTTCCTTTCTCCCACAAATCTGTCTTGAGGACACAGCCCTGGGAACAGGTGAACACAACCCCTGAGATTTCCCTTCGCAGCCTGCAAGGGGCAGTTCGCCCTATTAAACAGCTCGGGAATGTCGTCTTTTTATTTTCTCCTTTCAAAAGTAACTTCTTGTATTTCTAGTCTCTTTATATGACCCACCGATTTTCCGCTTCCAATTCTCTGCTGTACACGCCAGCACTGGATCGAGTGAGGTGCCTGGACCCATCCTGTACTGAGTACATGGGGGACTTGCAGGATCAGACCCTAAAATCACTTTGGAGGGAAATTCTAACCCCACTCAACCCCAACCCGTTCCTGGGAGGTGTCGGTATTGACCCAGGCCGCCGAGCACCAGGGAATGAAGAGACCAATTTTATCAGTAAGTCAGACCCCCTGGCTGCCCACTGCCTGGATCACCTCCCCCCAGGTGACGCGAGTCACCCTCCAGAGCCATTGCTGGGCCCCGGGGGGCAGCCACACAAGCCATGGGGATGGGCAGCTCCCAGGAATCTCGGCAACGAATCTCCAGGCCGGAGGGTTTCCCCTAGTGCCTGATCCACCCTCAGGGTCCAGCCAGCCAGCAGCTTCCACCCCAGGCTAGTGCGCTAACAGCAGCAGCGTGGCTGGGGGGCTCGGCCAGTAACTGGGGCCAGTTGTCTGAGCATGAACCCAGCCGACCCCAGGAGATGGACCCGGGTCACCAGCCCAACCCACCACGCAGCTGCTGCCACTGCTCCATTAGTGCATGAGCTCCCATGGACCACGCTGGGGAGATCCCCCAGCTGCAGGGTAGATGCCCCTGAGCGCCTGGCAGGGCACAACTCCTGGCTGCCCTGCCCTGCTGAGTTCTCTACTAGGCTGGGTGGATCTGGGGCGAAGGGTGCTGGGTGACAGGGGGGCGTTGGCTCTGGGCTGGGACTGTCACTTCCCCCCCTCCCTATCCAACAGATTCACAGCAAACGAAACCAGCTCAGCCTGCAGGGGAAGAGTTCAGTCCAGGGCCTGGTGCATTCTGGGAGCAGGGATGGTGCAGAGAAAGGGCAGATACAGGGCACCTCTGAACACTCTGCGCAGAACTGCCTGTCCTGACCCACAGCCCCTGTTATCCCAGCCCTGGGCTCCCCTCTCACTGCTCTGCCAGTGCCCCTCACTCCCGATCCACAGACCTCCCCTGCTGTATCTGTGACTTCTGCTACTGAACCACCAATGCGCTGACTCCTCTTGTGAGACATTTCTCTGCACAATACTGCTGCTATTCCGGTTACTGACTCCAGGAAACATTTTCCTTAGCCTGGTTCCGTGTGTCACTGGTTTCTATAGCAAAGATCAGTCCCTGGCCCTGTGGCCCAGACATCCTCATTCACATCAAGCTTCAAGCTGAGAATCATTTCTCATTCCCGCTCTGTGGGAGGGGAGACTTTTAAACGCGCTCTCTGTGTGACTGAACATGGCTAAGCAAAGAGAACAAACCCAAAATCCCCCCTGTGCTTTGGGAGCCAGGTTTGCTGTGGAAATTCTGTAGTTCAGATGACTTCATGCCTGGGCATTGTGATTCTTTACCAGTTTCTCTGTCAGAGGGGCAGTTTTGTGCTCACAGCTGTGATGGCTGAGTGGTTAAGGCGTTGGAGTTGAAATCCAATAGGGTTCCCCTGTGCAGGTTCAAATCCTGCTCACAGTGAGGCCTGTGTTTTAGCTACTCTGTAACCTGGGCAATACCTCTCTACAACCCCCTGAGACACTCTCAATTCTCTCCCCACCTCAAGTAAATCCTGTTCTGCTCCTTTCATAGAGATGCCTGGGACACCACTTCTCAGCACCTAAAGCCTCTGGCACTCACCTAGTGCCCCATAGATCAGCCATAGCCCTGGTTCTGCTTCTCTCTCTAGCGTGTGAAAGGAGCCAAGTCAGTGACTCCATGGGGGCTGCAGAACCAACAGAGAGAAAATAAAAAAAAGGTGCCCAGCAGCCATCTCTGCCCCTGCACCTCCCACCTGCTAGCAGGCCTGGCTGATAAGCTCCTCCTCTTTTCCTTCAGCGCCTCCCGCTGGCCATTGATGGGGTGTGCTGGAGGAGTGAGGAGAGAAAGAAGTGGGGCAGGGTCGGGTAGGAAGAGATTTGATGGTTTGGGGGCAGGGCCTGAGGTGGAGCAGGCATTGAGCACTGCCCGGGAACTCTAAGTCAGCACCTCTGAGCGCAGAAGCCTTCCCTGAGTCTGAGCTGCCAGGATCCCTGCCGCAGAGCAGGTGCCACAAGTCTCAGCCTCTCTGTCCCACACATGGCTCTGGGCACCACCAGGAATCATTTGGCTCCTGGCACACAAGGCAACTTGAAAGCTGAGTCCCTGGACACCAGCTCAAACCCTGGTTCCTCCCATTAAGAGCCTGATGCTCTACTGACTGAGCAAGCCAGGCTTGCTAGGAGCCTCCACCCCTCTTCTTCTTCTCCACGGCCACTGCCAATTCCTCCTTCTCTTCCTCTCTCCTGCATCTGAGGGTCACTAAATCTCCTCACCTAGACAGCCAGCCCGTCCACTGCACCCCAATCCCCCATGCCTGAGCCTCCCTGCTAAAGTCCTGCACCTGGCTCCATAGAATTAATTCTCACATGTTGCTTGGAACTCTACTTCTTGTGCCCAGAGAGTCTCGGCCCCACTCAGTAGAAGACCTGAGAAACACAGTGTCTGCCTTTTCTAAAGAAGTGTTTGGAGGGGCTTTTCTTCCCTGACCTAATGGATAAGATGTCTGACTTCAAATCAGGAGATTGAGGGTTTAAGTCTCTTCATGGTTGTGTTGCTGCAGTTTTACCTTCGTGCTGAAAGTCCTGCTCCCTTCAGGGCTGGAACCTCTTCTTGGCCGCTCAGACCAATCCTCTGGCTTCAGCTAGGGTCCTGGGAAGGAGTTGGGTTGGGTGTCACAGAGGCATGAGCCGCAGGTGCTTCCAGTCAAGCCCTTGCCATTCCTGACTTGCCAAAGATAATGGGTTGCTGCCTGGGCTGGCGTGTAGAGCAGTTTCCCTCTTCCAAGTGTGCACCTGTCCCTGTGCTTGAGAGGGTTGGTAAATAGCACCTTAGGAGCCTGGGTGTTTCTCTGCTTCTCGCCAGCTGGGGAAAAGCCTCTTGGGGTAAAATCTTCTGCCCCACTGCAAAAGTGAGCACTGTGAGTGGGAACAGACAGAGGCCACACCAGGGGGCTGGCCCTGCTTTCCTACCTTCTTCTGATGTTGGCCACAGAGCATCAGCAACTGCCCCGCATGCTGGTCAGTGGGTCACTTTCAGTGGGTGTTTGGCATGGCAGGGGGCAGCCTCGCTGGGGGTCTTTGTGGCTGTCTGCTGGCCATGCATAGGCATGGTTCTCCCCTCCTCTTGCCCTGCCTTCAGTTGCTCTGTGGCTTATAAACCTTCCCTTTGAGTTGTCAGCACCAGCCGCTTTTGCTCTAGGTGTGCGGAGGAGGGAAGGTGTGAGGGGCTTCAGGCTGGGCTCCACCTCCCTCCTGCCAAGCCCTGACTATTAATCCCGGCCCTGGCACTCCTTTCGTCAAGCGCCATGTGGGTCAGAGGAAAGATGTGGCAGGAAGCACAAGGGCCAAACTTGTGGGCATTAGGTGAAGCAGCAAGAATCCCAACCAGGTCAAACCACAGGACTACAGGCAGCCATAGCCACCTCTGCACCCCAATCCATTGCAGCCATCTCAACCAAAGACCTGGCTCTAGTTTGTGTGAGTCACTCAGCAGGAGGGAAAAGACTCATTCTTAAACAACTGGAGACAGAAAAATTGAGCACTTTGAGCTCCAGGGCTTTACCACAAACCAACACAAGTTCCCACTGACATTTGAACTCAGACTGCAGGATTCAGAGTGCTGAGTGCTGCCCATTACAGCATGGGACCAGCTTGTTCTGCCTTCTCTGGCCATCGGTGACCCTCACGGGGCTGGCTCGTGTAAGGGACTGTTGGCCCTTTACTAAAATTTAGTGGAGTTTTTGGTTGGCTACTTCCCAGTCCCAATAAAAGGGGGAAGGGTCAATGGGAAATCAGGCCCCTGAGACTGACGTGCCCCTGGGGCAATGGTCACCAATTGGTAGGGAACACGTTAGAATTTGTTAATGGAGGAAAATTCCCAGTGAAAATTGGCAAAGCTGTGAAGATTTTGAAAAATTCCAGTGAATTTACACATGAAGACACAAACAGAGAGACAAACACACAGAGAGAAAGAGAAAATCACAGACTGCACAGGCCCACACAGACATAAACAAAAACCAAACCCACACAAACCCACACAGCACACAGAGGCATATACACAAAAGGGAAAGCCACACAAAATATAGAAAGAACAAATCCACACCAAAAAACACAGCAAAAGCCCACAACAAGAAAGCACAAAACCCACATACCAAAAGAATACTAAGCAAAAAAACAATCTGTATGCAAAAATCATACACACACGCACCCAAAACTATGCAAGGCATCCACCAAAATCACACAGGACCCACATGCACATCAACACGACAGACGAAAACCACATCAACATACAGAAAGCCAGGCAGGGTTTGAGTCTCACAGCAAAGAGGGTGAACACACAGCTGGTTTGGGGAGCAAAGACTGAAGGGGAGTCAGGGGCAGCACTCTTGGCTCTGCCTGACCCCTCCTGACACAGGTGGCTGGTGGAGAGCAGAGCCTGGTAGATCTGTGGAGTCTGCCCTGCTCTCTGTAAAGCAAGGGGACCTCAGTGTCTTCTGAGCTGCAAGTGTATTTTCTGTAGGGCAAACTCATTAGCAGAACCCATTTGCTTAAAGAAAGCTAGTGTTTCAGGTGAGGTTTGAACTCACAACCTCAGCATTGCTCCACTTAGCACTGCTACTATAAGTTCTGTACACTAACCCATTGCCCCTCTGAGGGCCTTGCCTCCTTGATTCATGGATGAATTAGGGGTTGAGGAGGGTTGCATTAACTAAAAAAAATCCATATTAATGGCTGCTGAATGGCAGCAGCAAAGGTGGGGAGCCTCCTTCTGTGTGACAGAGCTAGTTCCCACCTTCTGTTACTGAGGGGAAGGTTGGTGCTTTGAGCCCACCCAGTGCTGGAACGTCCCATGGGTGAGATTAACAGAACTCAAGAGGAGAAAAGGAAAGGGAGGGGAAGTCTTTTCTAGTCCTGCCTAGCTCCATTGGTCTCCTGTGGCCCTTTCGGCTCTCTGCTCCCCTGTTGGGGAGATGCAGAGACAAGCCCCCATCTGGGTGAGTCACCGAGAGGCTGTGTCCCATGGAGTGTGTGTGGGAGAGGGGGAGGGTTGGATTGGGCTCAAGGGGAGAAGGTTGTGTGTGACAGTGTGTGGGGGAGGGGGAGGGTGTGTTCCTTAGGATATAAATGATGGAAAACACAAGAGCAGTGACAGCGAAGTCCCATGTCTCAGTGTTATCACCCTGTGTGGTGCTGCCGTTCACCTTCCCCTCCTATGGTCTCATCTTTCATTGAATCCAGCATTTTTTCACCTGTCATCACCACAGAGGTGTCCCACATGCCTCAGATACAGAGTGTCCCTCTTAGAGACGCCGAGGACTGGAACTGATTTCAGCTGCTGGACAGCTCTGCTAGGTCTTCATTTATTTGCATAGGAAAATGCTGAGTGTTTAAATTCATTTAAAGTCCCGCTTCCCCCCCCCCATTCAGCGAACTCCTGAACATACTGGAGATGGGTCTGGAAATCCATTTTCATTCGAAAAAGTTTTTCAAGGGAATCACTTGGATTGTAACTAGGAACCTATTATCCTGCAGGGAAACATTCACCCACTGATCTATACTCGCAACAAAAAGTGTCATGTATAGCTCAGAGCAGGAACAGTTTTTAACCTAGGGGTTACTAAACTTTCTCTGTATACAAACACCACAGCTTACAAACTCCCCACCCCCGCTCTGTGTCACCAGAGCACAACAACAACTCTCCTTGGAGCACACACAGCTCCCCAGCTCCCTGCCCGTCAGTCTCTCCAGCATTGCTCCAATCCCTTAGGGCCAGTGCTAGTCCTCCAATCCTCCCAGTGGGCCAATAATGTCACTCATACCACTCAGAACCCGCCCCCCAAAACCCTGCCTCTCATCTGCCTAAGGCTCTGGGAGGGAATTTGGGTGAGGGGAGGAGGTCTAGGATTCAGACCCTGGGTTGGGGCTGGGGATTGGGGTACAGGAGGGGTGCAGGCTCTGGGGGGAGTTTGAGTGCAGAAGGGGTGAGAGGCTGGTCTCTGGGAGGGAGTTTGGGTGGAGGAGGGGTTCTAGGGTGCAGGCTCTGGGATGGAGTTTGGGTGCAGGGTGCATTCTCTGGGCTGGGACAGGGGTAGGGGAAATAGAAGGAAGGATGGAGGTGCAGGCTCTGGGAGGGAGATTGGAGCGGATGGGAGGGGGTGTGTGGAGGGAGGGGTGCAGGCTCTGGGAGGGAGTCAGGGATGCGGCACTTACCTGGGGCTCCAAGGCGGGGCAGGCTGGGGGGCCTCTGCATGCTGCTGCCCTCAGGCATCACCCCCACAGTGTCCCATTGGCTGCAGGGGCTTGGAGTGGGGGCAGCGCGTAGAGGCACAGCTCTGCCCCGCCCTCCATTGGGAGGGGCCAGCAGCCACTGGAGTGAGCAGACAGATGCTGCACTGCCAGGGCCCCCGGGGGGGAGCGCCTGGGGGCAGCAGGTGGGGCCAAGGGAGTGAACTGGTCCCAAAACTGCTGAAGCCCCATGGGCAAGACCTGGGAACCAGGACTGCCAGCCACACAAACACCTTTAAGAGGAGGTGTCCCACTCCCTGTCAAAAAATGATCTTCCTCCTTCTGTTCAGTGACAGCCTGAATTGTTACTTATCCCAGCAGAGCCAGAGGACTGAAAGCAGCAACATCAAACCCTTGTGTAGTTCACAGGTATGGACATAAACACTCCCTGGTATCTGAAGAGATGTTCAGCTTTGCCCTTGGTCAACTACAAGGCTAAAGGGAAAGGAGGTGGCGCCAGATATAAAGAGTGAAACACGACACATCATAGTTATGCCCATGGTGGCTGCAAAATCTTTTTATAGCCTTCTTCTTATCATCAGTGTATTGTTTTCTCTGGATTCTAGGCCTTGACAAGAAATTTGTACCTTGATAAAATAATCAACTGCTCTTGGTGAAGGCAATGGACTTAACACCCACTGGGGTGTCCCTACACAACTACAAGTACTAACAACATGGCTGCATTTTGGCCATAGTTTTTAATCAGGGCAATAAATTGAAACAGCCCCCTGTTAAATCATTTCCCAGCCTGAGTCCTTCACCCACATTCCTTAAAACACTGGGCCACCATGTGGACATTTCATTTCCCACCTCAATTTCACACAGAGACACAATTACCTTTGCACAGATCCATGAACAGCAAAACCTCCCTATGTCTCTGGTCTGAGCCAGGGCACTCGATTCCAGTGAACTCTTCTCTCCTGCAGTGGCGATGGGCAAACAGAGGGGACGTGGCACCTGCATCCCTGACAGGGAGATATTGGCTTGGCTCTTTCTTTCTGCTGCTGTTGTTCGTCCATGAAACATCGAGGGTGAAATACAAGGCTGGGTTCATGCACCAGCCCCCGGAAATATTTCAGTGCCCCAGAAAAATCCTGCCCACTGCTATTGGAACGATCTGCTGGAGATTTGACTAGGAAAGAGACTGTCTGAATTGTCAGAGTGGGGAAGGAACAACAATCTACAGTAATGTTGTTCACACAAACACACTCTCATCCTGCTCCAGCCGGAAGGGAAATGGGCAGGAATTCTCGCTGTTCAGCCAAGGACACACTTACACTGATGTGCAGACGTGAGTGTGCTGGGGAAGCTGGTCTGAGCAAACAAGGGGAATGACAATTCAGTGAGAACAGAATCATCATGTAGTGAAACCAATTATGTTAAGTAGTTGTGGCCGAGTGGTTAAGGTGATGGGCTAGAAATCCATTGTGGTTTCCCAGCACAGGTTCAAACCCTGGCAACTGTGATGTTGTTGTTGTTGTTATTATTATTGCACTCTTAGTGCCTGAGCATCCACAGTGTGAACTGGCGCCAGATCTAGTTTCACTCTATCTACACTTAAAACACTGCTGTGGCACTGCTATAGCTCTCTGGAGCAGACAGTGACTGGAGGGGTTTTCTCATCCCTGTAATAGCTACATTGACAGAACAATTCTTCCTTTTCTTTAGCACTATCGAACCAGGGCTTAGGTCACCTTAACTCTATGGGTTGGGGGGAGATCACACGCTGAGAGACGTAGCTCTGCCAGTTAAGTGCCCAGCGTACACCAGCCCTTAGATTCCTCTTGGTATTTCAATGCAGGCACTGACCTGTGAGAGGAAAACATCAGATCACAAACACAGAGACTGAATTCCCCACATTTAATCTTGCTGCACTTTCCAGAAAGTCACAAAATTCAATTCATTCTTGCTAGGACAGAGAAAAAATAAGTGACACTAAGTTTTTGGCTTGGTTACATAAAATTAAGTGTTTAATTAATATAGTAAAAAATCTGTACTGATTCCTCTAACTAACACCACAGCGTAAAATAGGAACAGAGACAAATCGTGTCAGTGGCGGCTAATTTCGCAACTGATCGTCCCATTATTAATTTCCACGCTGCCCCCATTGGAGGTCTGGGCATCTCCAGTGTCATAGCTCTGCATTCACCTTCCCCTTAGAATTGTTCTCAGACATTCGCCTTCCTCTGCAGCGTGGGGCATGGGGTCACTTGCTGGAGGATGAATCTGTGAATCTATTCCCAAATTTGGAAAATTGTGCGGTTCAGAATGTGAATAGTGACCCCGTCACCTTCCTGCACCTGCTCTACATTGCTCCCCAGCAGCTTCTCCCCCTGCAGAGTAACCCCAGCTCTGCAATGCAGCCTCCCAGGGTTCAGCAAGGGCCCCTGGCAAGGACAATGGGTGCAGCTAACAGCCTGGTGTGCCTGGCAGTGAGGCAGTTTAAAGAAGCAACATTCCCCCAGAAGTACAGAGACTGAATTCCCCAACTTTAACATCATGACCCCCTGTAGAAAGCAGCACGTGCCGGTTATATTTTCACAGGGAGATGCAAAAATCAAGTGACACCCATTTTACCCTCACTCCCGACCCGTAGCCCCTGCTATTCCAGTCCTAATCTCCAGACTCACAACTCTGCTGATGCCCTTCACTCCCGACCCACAGGCCCCTGGGCTCCCGGCTGTGCTCCCCAATCACTGCACTGATGGGGCCCCTTACTCCCGACTCGCAGCCTCTGTTATCCCCGTTCTGAGCTTGAGATTCACAGCTCTGCTGTTGCCACTCACTTCCAACCCTCAGCCCCTGCTATCCTAGTCCTGAACTCCAGACTCACAGCTCTGCTGGTGCCGCTCACTTCCCACCCTCAGCCCCCAGGGGGTCCTACAGCTCTACCGATGCCCATCACTCCCGACGTGCAATCCCCTGGGCTCCCCCCAGCTCTACAGGTTCCCCTCACACCCGACCCGCAGACTGCTGTGCTCCCCGCTGAGCTCCCCAGTAACTGTGCTGCCATTGCCCCTCATTTACGACCCACTGTCCTCTGGGCTTCCCCCAGCTCTACTGGTGCTCCTCACTCCCGACCTGCAGCCCCTGTCCTGAACTCCAGACTCACAGCTCTGCTGGTGCCCCTCACTCCCAACCCGCATCCCCCTGGGCTCCCTCCAGCTCTGATGGTGCCTCTCACTGCAGCCCTGCAGCCCCCTGAGCTCCCCGCTGAGCTTCCCAGTCACTGCGCTGCTGGTGCCTCTAACTCCCGACTCGCAGCCCCTCCTGTCCCAGTCGTGACATCCAGACTCACAGCTCTGCTGGTGCCCCTCACTCCCGACCTGCAGCCCCCTGGGGTCCCTCCAGCTGTACCGCTGCCCCTCACTCCTGACCCGCAGCCCCTGCAATGTCAGTCCTGACCTCCAGACTCACAGCTCTGATGGTGCACCTCACTCCTGACCCACAGCCCCCTGGACTTCCCCCAGCTCTAGCGGTGCCCCTCCCGAACTGCAGCCCCCTGAGCTCCCTCCAGCTCTGACAGTTCCCCTCACTCCTGACCCGCAGCTCCCTGAGCTCCCTCTAGCTCTAACAGAACCCCTCACTCCCGACCCGCAGCCCCTTGGGCTCCCTCCAGCTCTGACAGTGCCCCTCACTCCCAACCCACAGCCCCCTGGGCTCCCCTCTGAGCTCTCCGGTCCCTGCGCTGCCGGTGCCCCTCACTCTCTACCCGCAGTCCCTGGTATCCCAGTCCTGACCTCCAGACTCACAGCTCTGCTGGTGCCCCTCACTCCCGACCCGCATCCCCCTGGGCTTCCTCCAGTTCTACCGGTGCCCCTCACTCCCAAACCCCAGTCCCCTGGGCTTGCCCCAGCTCTGACGGTGCCCCTCACTCCCGACCCACAGCCCCTTAGGCTCCCTCCAGCTCTATCAGTTCCTCTAACTCCTGAACCACAGCCTCCTGGGCTCCCCACTGAGCTCCCGTGTCACTGCGCTGCCGATGTCCATCACTCCCGACCCGCAGCCCCCTGGGATTCCCCCAGCTCTAGCGGTGCCCCTCACTCACAATCCGCAGCACCCTGGGCTTCCCCCAGCTCTGCTGGTGCCCCTCACTCCCGACCCGCCGTCCCTGGGCTCCCTCCAGCTCTACCAGTGCCCCTCACTCCTGAGCCACAGCACCCTGAGCTCTCCGCTGAGCTCCCCAGTCACTGCGCTGCCTGTGCCCCCACTCCCGACCCACAGCCCCTGCTATCCCAGTCCTGACCTCCAGACTCTCAGCTCTGCTGGTGCCTCTCACTCCCGACCCATAGTCCCCTGGGCTCCCTCTAGCTCTGCTGGTGACCCTCACTCCCGACCTGCAGCCCCCTGGGCTCCCCGCTAGGCTCCCCAGTCACTGCGCTACCGGTACCCTTCACTTCTGACCTGCAGCCCCTGCTATCCCAGTCCTGACCTCCAGACTCACAGGTCTGCTGATGCCCATCACTCCTGACCCGCAGCCCCCTGGGATTCCCCCTGCTCTACTGGTGCCCCTTGTGATGGAGTATGAACTGTCTGTGTGTGGGATGGGAGAGCTGGGAGTGACTTTAGGTGAGGGACAGGACCTGAGCCTGTAACCTGAGAGATGCAGGGGCGACGGGAGTTCAACACCTTAGCCCGAGAAGGTGGACAGAGACAGAGAGCTGACTAGAGAGGGTTTGGGCAGTTTCACTTTTACGGCTGGGTGGTTGGAATTCAGGGAATCCCAAGCTGGGGACAAAACACTCTGAACCCCCAGAAGGACCAGATTGAGGGGTCCTGGTCGTGCCTACAAGCTCTGCTGTCACCTGCATTCCTGTTGTCCAATAAACCATCTGTTTTACTGGCTGGCTGAGAGTCACTGTGAGTCCCAGGAAGAGGAGTGCAGGGCCGGACTCCCCCACACTCTGTGACAACTGGTGGCAGGAGTGGGATCTACTGCACCCCATGGACGACGCTTCCTGCAGTAAGTGACTGGGGAGCAGTAAAACTAAGGGACAATTGTAGGGATGATTAAGCCCTGGGAGTGTGTGACCAGAGAGAAGGACTTTTGCAGTAACAGGGTCCCCCGGGGGATTGCAGCGAGCGGTCCCAGAGGTGGAGGAGTCTGCGGATCAACCCTGGCAGATGGGTGGTGACCTCAAGAGGGGCTGGTGCACTAGGGGTCTCCCTGGAAACCGTGGGAAGCAGTGAGCACCCCGGCCTGGGAGTGGCCAGCAGGAAGATGTATGCCAAGTGGCGCAAGTGCGACCTGGTTGAGCTGTGCAAGCAGAGGGGGCTGCACAGAGGGAGGCTCACAGAAGACCAGCTAATTGCCCGGCTGGAGGAGGGAGATCACTTAAATGAACTGATCACTGTCTCTGAGGGAAGCAGCCTGATAGATGCAGCGCAGACACCAGTGTCTGTCCCCACTGGGAGTGGTCAGCCGGCGGCTGAGGGCTTCCCGAGACCCCCCCTTCCTATGGCTAGGGGAAGGGTCAGGAGGAGCCCAGCGAATACCAAGGGCACCGTGACACCCCCGGCCAGCAGAGGATCCTCCCAGCAAAGCTCACCCACCAGCAGGGGATCGTCCCGGCGACGCTCGGCATCCGTGGAGCAGAAGCGGCTGGAATGGGAGAGCTAAAACTGAGAGAGCTGGAGGATCGTGAGCGACAGAGAGAACATGAAGAGAGACAAAGACAGCAAGAACAGGAGGAAAAAGTGAGAAAGAGGGAATATGAAGAATAACAGCGTCAGTATGAGCTAGAACTGGCTCGGCTGAGGAACAGAGGGGCCCCCAACTGCAAAGATTGAGGGGGGCCCAGGACTGCGCGGAGCTTTGGTAGGTGCATTCTGCCTCAGAATAAGGAGGGGGAGGACATGGATGACTTCCTGGTTGCCTTTGAGATGGCCTGCGAGCTGCACCAGGTAGATCCTGTGAACAGGCTCCAAGTTCTCACTCCCTTACAGGACCCCAAGGCCATGGCATTGTACCGCCAATTGGGAGATGCTGAGAAACGGAACTACGAACTATTCAAACAGGCCCTGCTGCGTGGGTTCAGGTTGACTCCTGAGATATACCGAGAGAGTTTCCGGGGTCAATATAAAATCCCTGAGGTCTCATACCTGCTACTAGCCATCCGCATGGAGTGATAAACCAGCAAGTGGGCCAGTGGGGCCCAGATGAAGGGGGACCTGGTTAAACTGCTAGGACTGGAGCAACTGTATGAGCAGTACCCATCCGACCTGAGGCTGTGGTTGAGGGACCAAAAACCAGAGGACCCGCAACATACAGGGCGGCTGGCCGATGAGTTTGTGAAGATCCCGGTCGGTAGGTGGCAGGGAGGAGTCCCAAAGGAACAGGCCCACAGCAATGCAGAGAAAGTCTCATCCTGGGACCTCCCAAAGAGGTAATAGGGAGAATCCCGTCCCAAGGAGAACACCCAGGGACACGGCTCAGAAAGGTTGCGGCCTCAGAACAAGCCAGCTAGAGAGAGAGCATGTCTCCATCACTGTCTCAGCTGCTGAGTTCCAGGCTGAGTTGCAGAAAAATCCCTCATTCTGGTGGTAGATTTCGCCACTCGCAACCTCGAGGCGGTGGCCTTGTCCTCTATCGAAGCAGACACCGTGGCAGATGCGCTGCTGACCATTTTCAGCCGGGTGGGGTTCCCCAAGGAAGTCTTAACGGACCAGGGGTCCAACTTCATGTCGACCCTGCTCCGGTGCTTGTGGGAGAAATGTTGGATCCGGCACAGCCAGGCCTCAGCGTATCACCCCCAGTCCAATGGGTTGGTGGAAAGATTCAACGAGACGCTGAAGATGATGCTAAAAACATTTATGAACCAGCATCCGCAGGACTGGGACAAGTACTTACCTCACCTGCTGTTTGTGTATAGGGAGGTGCCCCAGGAATCTACTGGGTTTTCGCCTTTTGAACTGTTATAAGGGTCGGGGCGATGCCTTCTGTTGCCGACACAGAGGGTGCCCAAGGCAAGCAACAGTGGTTCGTTGCCCAGAGTGCGAAGCGCCAATGAACACACACCAGGGTGGAGAAGCAAGCAAAGTTTATTGGGAACTCAAAGTGGTGCAAGGAGACGAACGTCTCAAATCATGCACCACTACACAAGCAGCTTTTCCCCTTTTATACTTTTTTTTCTCTTTCTTCTTTCTTCCCCCACCCTGCCCCTCCTCCTTCCTCCCCATACCAATTAGGTAAGCGCAGGTGCATTATGTAATCTTGGCCACGGCAGCTCGTTAGTAAGTTTTCCTTCTGCAAGTTACCTTGTCCTTCTGCTAAAGGTGCACAGGCCTTATCACTACTGCCTTAGAGCGGTTTTAGCTGTGCTGCAACTGATAACTTACTGTTACACATTTCATTTCACAGCTGCTAGCTTTCTAGATCAAGTAGAGTTCAACATGGAGGCGCTTTGGTTCACTAAGGCTTAGATTTATGCCTAGTGACACCAACACTGGGGAGCGGCCGTTCCTGCGGGGGTGGGGCGCTGCCTTCCCTCCTTAGCTGTGTCAGGGGACTCGGGAGTGGCCGTTCCAGCGGGGGTGGGGTGGGGTGTTCCCTCACCAGCTCTGGGAGGGGACAGGGCAGTGGCCGTTCGAGAGGGGGAGGGGCGCTGGGCTCCCGACCCAACTCTGGGAGGATACAGGGGAGGGGCAGTTCCAGCAGGGGCAGGGCACGGACTTCCGTTCCCAGCTCTGGGAAGGGCCTGGGGAGTGGTGGTTCCAGCCGGGGGATGGGGACGGGGACGCTGGCTTCCCTCCTGTCATAAACAGATGGTTAAGGGTTAATGTCTCTTTTACCTGTAAAGGGTTAAGAAGCTCAGTGAACCTGGCTGACACCTGACCAGAGGACCAATCTGGGGAGAAGATACTTTCAAATCTTGGTGGAGGGAAGTCTTTGTTGTGCTATTTGTTTTGTTCTTTGTTCGCTGTTGGGGCTAAGAGGGACCAGACGTGCAACCAGGTTTTCTCCAATCTTTCTGAATCAGTCTTTCATGTTTCAAAGTAGTAATTATAGCCAGGAAACATGGATCAATCTTATGATTGTTTTCTTTACTTGTAAATGTGTCTTTTGCTGGAAGGATTTTTACCTCTGTTTGCTGTAACTTTGAATCTCAGGCTAAGCGGGTGGGGAGGTCCCTCTAGGCTATATAAATCTGAATACCCTGTAAAACATTTTCCATCCTGATTTTACAGAGATAATTTCTTTAATTAAAAGCTTTCTATTTTAAGAACCTGACTGATTTTTTTCCTTGTTTTAAGACCCAAGGGGATTGGGTCTGAAGGCACCAGAGATTGGTGGGAGGTAAAGGACCGGGGGGGAGGTTAATTCCTGTTTGTTTTAAGATCCAAGGAGTTTGGATCAGTGTAGCCTCTCAGGATAACCCAGGGAGGGGAAAGTCTGTGGGGAAAAAGAGGGAAGGGAAGGCTAGTTTCTCCTTGTGTTCAGATCCAAGGGGTTTGGGTCTTGGGTTCCCCAGGGAAGGCTTTGGGGGAACAGGAAGTGTGCCAAACACCATATTTTTGGTTGGTGGCAGCGTACCAAATTTAAGCTGGTAATAAAGATTAAAAGTGATCATGCAGGTCCCCACTTCTTGGACGCTAAAGTTCAAAGTGGGGAAAGAACCTTAATACCCCCCAAAATGGACTTTGCCTGGGTGGACTCGCTGTGGGAAGCACACGGAGGGTCAGAGGATGCTGAATGCTCCAAGGAGAGACCCAGGAGGTGAAGACGTGTGAGCTTCTTACCCTAAAAACTTCTGCTCCAAGGGAGAGGAGGCTCCTCAAAGTCCTGACTGGATTTGTGGGGAGCAGTTCCAGAGCATCGCCCATGGTCTCCGTGACAACTGGTGGCAGAGGTGGGATGTACTGCACCCCGTGAATGGCGCTGCTTGCAGTAAGTGACTGGGGAGCAGTAAAACAAAGGAGGGATAATGAGAACCAGGCGTGCCGAAGGCTCAGAGAGGGACGGTTTCAGGGAGCGGTTAACCTCTGGGAGTGTGTGACCAGCGAGAAGGACTGTTGGAGTAACAGGGTCCCCCTGAGGATTGCAGCCAGCAGTCTCAGGGGCGGAGGAGCTTGCCGCTCTGCCCTGGGAGAGAGGATTTTAGCAGTAGCAGGGTTCCCCTGGGGATGGCAGGAGCAGTCCCAGGGGCGGAGGAGTCTGCAGCTCGACCCTGGCAAAGAGGTGGTGACCACGAGAAGGGCTGGCACACCAGGGGTTCTTCCTGGAAACCATGGGGGAGCCAAGAGCACACAGGCCTGTCAGTCCAGAGCCACTTGGGAACGGTGAAGTGATGGCCTATCACCATCTCCTTGAGAAGGACATTGTGATCCTGTGTACAAAGAGGGTTACGCACGGGGAAGTTCACCAAGGCACAGTTAATCGTGAGTGGGAAGAGAAGGACACGTCTGAGGAGCAGATTCCTGACCCAGATGGGGCTACAAAAGTATCTGGGAGCAGCTGGAGCAGCAGCCAGACATCCCCGAGAGTTTGGTCCCCAACCAGACGATGGTTTTCACGATCGGGTTCCCCATCAGGGGATCAAAGACATATGGGATGGGAGCAAAGCCTGAGAGTGCGAGAGGATTGTGAGAGGAAGAGCCTGAGGAAAAGCTGCAGGAGAAGCAGCAGCAGCATGGACTGGGGATGGTGGAGCAGAGAGACATAGGGGGCTGCCCAAGGGTCAGTGGGGAAACATGCATGGGGTGGAGAGACCCTGGGATAGAGAGAAATGTGGTGGTGCAGCCGCAGATGCTGAGGGGCTGTGGGACCTGGGTGAAGGTCCCCAGGAGGGAGAGATGCTCCCCACCCCCCCTGCACACCGGAGAGGGGGCTCACGCTGGCTCTGAGGCTGTGACTAAAGCAAGGAGCTTGCTGCCTGCCCCCACTCGAACCGCCACTCCCCAGGCCTCTCCCACAGCTGGGGAAGGAAGCCAGCACCCTGCCCCCGCTTGAGCGGCCACACCCCAAACCCCTCTCAGAGCTGGGGAGGGAAGCCAGCACCCCGCCCTTACTGGAACTGCCACTCCGCAGGCCCCTCCCAGGGCTGGGGAGGGAAGGCAATGCCCCTCCTCCACTCGAACCGCCACTCCCTGCTCCCTTCCCAGAGCTGGGGAGGGAAAACCCACGCCGGCACGAACGGTCACTCCCCAGTCCCCTGGCGGAGCTGGGAGGGGAACGCAGCGCTCCACCCCCACAGGAACGGCAGATCCCCAGTCCCCTGGCAGAGCTGGGGAGGGAAGGCAGCGCCCTAATCTCGCAGGAACGGCCGCTCTCCAGTCCCCTTGCAGAACCGGGGAGACAACCAAGTGCCCTGCCCCTGCTCGAAGTGCTGCTGCCCAGTCCTCTTGCAGACCTGGAGAGGGAAGGCAGCGCTCCTCCCCCGCAGGTTTGCACACTGGCCATGGCCATGGCCGGGAGCGCAGCACAGAAGCTGCTCCAGCCCTGCAGCCTGCGGGGCAGCGCAGTGGGGCTGGGGGCAGCACGGAGCAGGCAGGGCCCAGGTGGGCGGGGGGCGGAGACACAAGTGGGGCGGACACGCTCCTGCCAGGAGCTGCCTGATTCACCCCCTGCCCGGGAGCTGCAGGAGGGGCCCAGATCATGGCTCGGCTGCAGAGCTCGGAGCCCAGGCTGGGCCAGGAGTGAGGGGATGGGAGAGCTGGGGGTGTAGCGGAGGTTGGAGCCGAGAATTGATTGGAGATGGGGCTGTGCCACTTCCGCTTGGCGGCAGGGGGGCCCTCTTGCTTTTTTTATTTGCTCCGCCCCCCACATCCCAATATTTCATCTTGCCATCTGGTCACCCTAGCCTGATATGAAGAAGGATGTCTGGACCAAGGGGCCAGGGACTGGCCTTTGCTAGAGAAACCACTGTCAAGTTTTAGCCAGTTAGGACAAGTCAGCAAATAAGAACCACCTCAGGTATCAGTAACTGCTACAGGTTGCAAATTCCTACATGCAGCAGTTTCTGGCACTACACCTGCACAGCTCTGCTCCCTGGCTCTTCTCGGGCTCCTGCTCTCTCCTTAGCTCTGTCCCACTCTCGCCCAGGCAGTTCCAGCTCACATGGAGGATGGGACCCCCTGGCCTGGTGACTCTCTCATTACACTGCCTGGCCTGTCAGTGCGGCTAACTTGGAGCTTTGGCCTCTCCCCACTGTCAGTCTCAGAGTCCTGATTTACCATTGATCCTTCCCCCTTCTATTGGTGCTGGGAACTAGCCAACCATTCCGCTGCCCCTCAAACACACACACTAAGTTTTAGTAAAGGGCCAAGAGCCCCCTTACACAAGCAACCCATGAGGGTCACCGATGTGCAGAGAAGACAGCCCAAGCTGGTCCCATGGTGTAATGGGCAGCACTCAGGACTCTGAATCCTGTAATCTGAGTTCAAATCTCAGTAGGACCTTGTGTTGGTTTGTGGTCATAGGCGGCAGGTTATATACATTTGCGGTGCTCGGGCTCCAGGAATATTCAGGGCTGGGGGCCCTGCTCCAGCAATATTTGGAGTTGGGTCTCTTCCCCTGGGCCCTGGCACCCCTCCCCCTGCTGTGGTGCATCCCTGCCTGACAAAAAGCAGCAGGGGCCTGTCTCCTGTCTGCTCCTGGTACTGGAGTAGAGGGATTCTGGGCAGAACTGCTGCCCTAGAGTCCTAGTGCAGGCTGCCCTGAGCCTCTCCAACATCCCCAACCCTGAGCTCCCTCTGAACCCTGATACTCTGCCCTAGTCCTGAGCCCCTCCTGCATCATGAATCCCTCATCCTCAGCCCTATGCTCCCTCCCAGAGGGTGCACTCCTTCCCACCCCCAGAGCCTGCACCTCTCACCCCTTCCTACGAGACTGCACCCAGCATCCAAACTCCATCCTTAAAGCCTGAACCCCTCACCCCTCCTGCACCCTAATCCCCAGCCCAGGATCTGAAGCCCAGACCTCCCTCCTAAATCCCCTCCCAGAGCCTTAGGCAGGTGGGGGTGGAGTTTGGGGGCAGGTTCTAGGCACCACCAAAATTTCTACAAACTTGCCACCGATGCTTATGGTAACACCCCAGAGGTTAACTTCCCTGTCTCCAGCTGTGTAAGAGTGAATCTTTCCCCTCCTGCTGGGTGTCTCACACCTCCTAGAGCCAGGTCTTTGGCTGGGATGGCCACAATGGGTTAGGGCTCTAGAACTTGTTACCCTGATAGTTGGGATTCTTGCTGCTGCACCTGATGTTCACAAGCTTGGCCCTTTTGCTTCCTACCACACTTTTCCTCTGGCCCATATGGCGCTTGAAGAAAGGAGTGACAGGGCTGGGATTAATAGTCAGGGCTTGGCAGGAGGAAGACTCCCAGACTGGAGCCCCACACACCTTCCCTCCTCCAGGCACCTAGAGCAGAGGCAGCCCAGCTCTGTCCGCTGGATACCTCAGCAGTGTAGGCGAGTTCGTGTAAATACAGTCTGGTCCCAAAGCCTCCTCTCAACCCTGGTCATCAGTAGCTGCCAGGGGAGAGCTCATTCACACCTCGCTTACAAATCATCATTTGAAATTCTAAGGTTTGCCAACACTGCTGAAGCCAATGCACCGACATTGTCAGCAAACACAACAGCTGAGTGAGGAAACCTGGCTTTGTCCAGACTTTCCAAACCTATTTTACTTTCTCAGGTACAAGTTGTTTTCATACGTTGTATTTGCTTTTAAAGTGTGTTAACGTTTCTATTTCCATTCAAATTTGCAACCAATGACAACATTGGCAACGCTGCATGTAACTACCTGACCACTGAGGGAGGGGGGGTTCGGGAAATTCGGGAAGGGGGTGCACAGCCCCCTGATTGGGGGGCGTATAGGGAATGCCCAGTTTCACTGAATTGAGTCTCCTACTGCAGCACCTCAGTTGGTTACATCAGAGAGGAGCTGCAGTGTCTAGGCAGTGGGATGCCTGTGCCTTTAAGAGCCCAGCCCTGGGAAGCCCATGCTGAGAGGTGCTGCCTGTGAAAGGGGAAATAAAAAAGCCCTCTGCTCCCCCCACCCATGTTTGCAAACACTGGAGTCTCAGCCCACCGGGATAATTGTTACCCCTCTGCCCCTGCCTGTGTCAGGGTTTAACCCTCTGGCAGCGCCTCCCTCTGGGCTTAACTCTGGCTCCTTCCCCCCTCCCTGACTTTGCCCTTCAGCCCCTCTCCTAACTCTGCCTCCAGCTGCTTGACCCCCCGACCAGTCAATTTCCACCCCCTGCCTAGACCCTGGCCACCCCCTCCTCTGATTTGCCCCCCTTTGCCCCTTTTTAATCCCTGTAAAAAGTAGGGAGTGCTGGGTCCCATTCTCTGGAGGGAGGGCTGGGTGCCTGGCCCCTGCCAGCCCAATGCTCAAAGTGCCCCATGATCTTGTGGATGTTTGCTGAGTGCTGCAGGGTCACCCGAAGTGGGAGAGAGATGTGGTTAGGAGGTGATGCAGGTAAAGGTGCCTCACCCAACACTGAGATGCAGCTACCTCTGGGGTGAGTTACACAAGTCAGCAAATGAATATGGAACAAGAAACACATTGAAAGGACCGAGGCAGCTGCAGTAGATGGAGAAAACCAGAAAAAGCAGTATCCCTGGATCCCAGCCCTGCCCCTCCCCCACTCTACCCCCTAATCTCCACTCCCCTCCCACATTTGAGGGGAGAACCCAGGTGTCCTGGTCCCCAGCCTTGCCCACCCCCATATTTTGATATGGCTCCATCCAACAGCTGCTCCCACAATTGCAGGGCAGTGCCGCAGGGCACACTGAGGCCTGCTTGTTTGCACAGGATGGGCAATGCCAGTGCTCCAGGATGGGGAGAGATGATGCTAAGGGAGAAGCAGGCAGCAGACAGCTCCCATGACAGAGAAAGCAATGCTAGGGGGTGCTGTGCTGCAAGGACTGAAGGGAGTTGGCAGGGAATGGGAGGATCTTCCCTCACAGCAGGTGCGTCTGTCTCCCTCCCAATTCCTCCCCAGCCCTACCCCAGCCCAGGCAAATCCCGGCCCAGCTACCAGGGTTAAATTTGGCCTGGATTTCCCAGCTGCAAGGGGTGGTGCTGGGAAGCATGAGCCTCTACTCCTCCTTCCCCAGACACAGTTGCATGGGCACTGACCAAAGGAGCCTGCAGCAATTCTGCCTAGAGGAAACTGAGGCACCAGCCACTGACAGACACTTCATGGCTCTCCTCATCCTCATCCTCTTTTCCATGTACAACCTGGCCAGGGGAGGGAGGGGTAAACTCAGGGCAGTTGCATAGTTAACCTGTGGAACTCCTTGAAAGAGGATGTGGTGAAGGCCAAGACTAAAACAGGGTTCAAAAAAGAACTAGATAAGTTTACAGTGGATAGGTCCATCAAGGGCTATTAGCCAGGGTGGGCAGGGATTCTGCCTGTAGCCTCTGTTTGCCAGAAGCTGGGAATGGGCAATAGGGGATGGATCACTTGATGATTCCCTGCTCTGTTCATTCCCTCTGGGGCACCTGGCACTGGCCACTGTCAGCAGACAGGAGGATACTGGGCTAGATGGACTTTGCGTCTGAACCAGTCTGGCCGTTCTTACGTCTCCCTTGGCGCAGCAGTGACCCCCAGTGGGCAGTCAGAGTAATGCACAGAAGGTGTTTTGCTTGGCGCAGCAGTGACACCCAATGGCCAATCAGGGTAACACACAGAGTATGTATCCCTAGGAGCAGCAGTGACACCTCGTGGTCATTCCAGGTAATGCACAGAAGGTGTTTCCCTTGATACAGCAGTGACACCCAGTGGTCAGGTGGTGTAATGCTCAGCGTCTGTCTGCGCTCTACTAGCAGTGACACCCACGGACCAGTCACGGTAAGGCACAGAATGTGTTTCCCACCAATCTGGGTAAGGCACAGAGCGTGTTTCCCATGGAGCAGCAGTGACACTCAGTGACCAGCAGGGGTGGCATCAGACTCTTCTCCTTTAGTGGGGGACTGAGGCTACATCTACACTACAGGATAAATTCGAATTAGCTTAAACCGATTTTATAAAATAGATATTATAAAGTCGATTGTGAGCCTCCACACTAGGCACATGAATTCAGTGGTGTGCGTCCATGGTCCGAGGCTAGCGTCGATTTCTGGAGCGGTCCACTGTGGGTAGCTACTGTTACATAATGAGGCCAATAACGTCAATTTGCGTCCACACTAATCCTAATCCGATATAGTAACATCGATTTTAGCGTTACTCCTCTCGTTTTGTAGGAGTACAGAAATCGAATTAAAGAGATCTTTAAATTGATATAAAGAGCAGTGTAGTGTGGACGGGTGCAGCGTTAAATCAATTTAACGCTGTTAAAATCAGTTTAACAGCGTAGTGTAGACCAGGCCTGAGATGGGCTACACAAAAAAAATTGGGGAGCTATGCCCCCCATGACCTGGCCTCACCCTTCACGGGGGCCATGCCTCTGTTCCTTCTCAGTTAAAGGCCAGGCTCATCTCCTCTCCCCCAGGCTAGGGTTTCCAACAATACAAACTTTATTAAAATAAAATAGTAAACAGGGTTTACTTAAAATATTCTAAATCTGTCCAAATTTTAGTATTGAATCCAAAGTTCTCTTAAAGATCCCATCAGTAACCAAAACCTAAATGAAAAATTGAAACCAAAAACAAGGCTTAATTTAAAACCCAAACATTAAGAAAAACTTTGTTTGTAAAAATAAAAACAAACAAATGCTGTAAATTAATAATTTCAACATTTTATCAAAAAAGTCTGCTACAGCAGAATGATAAAATAACATCAAATAAATAAGCATGACCACTAAAACCTCCTATAAAGGAATTGAATCCTTGAATACTGGTCAAATCGTAATAAAATATGCAGAACTATGTCAAAACTGGTGTTGCAAGTCAGCCATTTGAATCCAGTAAATGTCAATTAAAAGCTCCATTCCAACTAAATAAACCAAAACAACCCAATAAACCAAAATGGTCACAGCCTGAAACAAACCTACACAGAAGCAAAATTAAACCTGTACCAACACTGGAACAAACCATGTAAATTTCTATTTCTAACTTCTTGTGTCTCCCAGGAGGAAGGTGTTTTGCACCCCAGTAGCCAGGCTGTCACTGCAGCTTTCCTTTCACTAAATAAGATTTGTACCAAATATAAATTGCCCTCCAATTTCTCTAAGAGAAATTGAAATTGTATCTTTGCACTAATATCCCAAGTGTGCAAGTCCATCCCCTCAGAGCAGCCCCACACCCTGAGGCCAGGGGAGAATCCCAACTGGTTTGTGCATTTGTAACCCTGGGGCCTGAAGCTGATGAGAGAAAGGGAAATGAGCCATCTTGGAGCTTTCCGATACCACCTGCGGGGAGCACAGGGATTTGACTGAGTGACATCCTGGCTAATATTCACCTTGTTCTCCGCCAGCAGGCTCCACTGGAGAGCTCGGGAGTGATTTGACCATGGCAGCACCCTATTTACATATTAAAAGATGGCATTTTGGAGCCAATGGGGTAAAATGTGAGTACTTTTGGGGTTGGGACCCACATGAGAAGGGATGTGGACAAACTGGAGAGAGTCCAGAAGAGGGCAATAAAAATGATTAGGGGACTGAGACACATGACTTATGAGAACCTACAGGCCATATCCTGTATGTTAAGCTAAGGCAAAGTTATCATATGTATATTGTGACCTTTTACTCTGAGAGGAAAATCGACCTTTATCACATTACTTAAAAAGATAAGTACCCATGCCTGTCCAAGACCTTTACTTAGACCAATCGACAATGGAGAATGGCATAGGGTTTTATTCAGTGTTGTACCCACAGATTTAACAGGTACACTACAAGGTAACTTATGTGCATATGTACATGTCATCAGCAAGCACAAACATACTAGCCTATGAAGTAAATGTACCCTAATTTTTTGTGGGTGAGGAATGAAATTTGGGCATAGGAGGAAGGATTTCCGGCCCTTGTGCCCTATAAAAGAGGTAAGCCACCTTGCTAGAGCACTTTGCTCTATCATTGTGACTTAATTCCTCCACTCTCTCTCTATGTACTATGAGTAGGTTGTACTTTTTCTTAAATTTTAAGTTTCAAGGGAACTAGGCTAAGTTCGGTTTCCCTACGTTTTTAGTCTTTGTTTATTAGGTTTTGATTTTAAGTTTAACATATTCAAGTAAACCCTAAGTAACACTAGCATTTTCTAAGCACTGCATCTTTCATTTAAGAATTGAGAAACCTGAACTGCAAGGCTGGTCCTGTGTCTCTTACCACCAGGTTATCAAGGAAGGCTGTGAGTATATTAACCAAATCTTTGTTGCATATAATGCCATATGTATCTTTTGAATAACAGTAATGCAAATGTAACTTTGTAAGTCAATTAAATTAAATAACATGTAAGCTAATCAATTAAATTTTCATCAAATTATCCAAATTAATATTATTAGTACACCCTACATCAGGCTACATGGGACAGAGAGTTGGAGTGCAGAGGGATGAAGGCACTGGTTCTAGAGGTGCTGACTCTGAGGTGGGGTTAGAATGAGACATTCAGAGTGCAGTAGAGGATTCAGGGTTAGGATAGAGAATTGGGCTGTGAATGGTCTGGAATGAGGCCAAGAAAGAGAAAACTGAGATGCAAGAGAGAAATCAAGCTAGAGCAAAAACCAGAGAAGAAATATGCGATGTGAGCTGCAAAGGGGAAAAAAAACCTCTGCCTATCCCCTCTCACCAAAGCATCTAAGAACTAGATGAGAGACATCTCTCTCCCACTACAACAACAATTCCAGTTGACCTGGACTGAGGAAGGAAATCTTCTTCTTTGCAGCACTAGCAAACCTGGACTGAGTCATGAACACCTCCCCCCATCCAATCTGGTGTTCCTGGCCTGGGACACGGGAGGTGCTCCTCTCTTCTCCATTTGGGACATGACGAGATAACAGAAGTGACAGGGCTTTATGGGAAATAATTATTTGCCTGATTCATGTGCAAGTCCTAGTCCTTGTTAAACCAAACAAATGTTTATCCTGCATGCTGATGCCAGTTTGGAGGGTCTGGGAGCAGTCCCGTACCAGGAAGTGGAAGGAAATGTAAATCTGTAGGCTTTGCCACCTGAGGACTGTCTGATAGCGAAACTCGCTATCCCATCCACCAGTAACAGTTCTTGGTCTTGAAATGGACCATCACTTAGAAATTTCGAGACTGCTTGTGTGGTGCTCAGTTTCAGGTGTGGACAGAGAACAATCCACTGACTTATGTGTTAACAAGGACTAAGCTGGATGCTACAAGGCAGAGATGGGTGGCTACTTTTGCTAGCCATAACTTCGCATTCAATACCAATGAGTTGGTATAATAGGGAATGTGATTTATCAGGACCACCAATTTTTGGCTGGGGGGAGGATGTAAGCAGGGTCGCTATGAACCCTACCCTGCCATCTGCTGGTGATCTGTTGTACAGGGCTTTTGAGGCTGCTGTCATTTGCATGGTTCCACCCACCCCGGATTGCATGATGGGAGTGCTTGTCCAAACGGTCATTTCAGCTGCTGTGGGATCCCCAGTCTCTTTGTTATTGGGGCAGGAGTAATGCAGTGTATTTTGTTGTTTGTTTTGGATCAAGGAGAGAGTAACTGTAGCTGGCATTTGAGTCCTGAGAGCTTCACCCTCACCTTAAAAGTACTCATCATTAAGGGGTCTGGGTTCCCAATGCCCAAATTTTGTGGAAAGCTGGAATGGATGTTTGTGTGGCAGCTGCTGTGTATGAGTGCTGGTTTTGTTTGTATTGTCACTAGTGTGTAAAGACAGAGGTGTTTTTGAATCTCTTTGAGTTGTTGTTAGTGGTGCAGTTGTTGGTCTTAAACTTATGCCGTTTGATCTCTTTCAGGGTGTGTTTTGGTCCTGAAAGGTGAAGGGCAGCTGCTGTGTTTGTGGTGTTATGGAGTGAGGTAGCAAAGGTTGATTTGCAGAAGTGGTGTATGTGCCACGAAAGTTGTAGGGGCCCACCCCCAGCTCTGGTCCTAGAGGCCAGAATTTGCATTAACCCGCCTGCTGACCTCTGACTAGGAATTTTGCCCTGCTAACTATTCCAGCAAAACAGGCCAAAGAAAGTGTACACAAGCACTGTACTGCAGCCCCCGTGCTCTTTTCGGTTCCTTCCCACAGAACTTTCACTGCATACCAGTCCAGTCCCTTGCTGTTGCTTGTCTAAGAGCTGCATGCATATACTGGACCATACCCTGTGCTGATTCCCGACTTTTGTGCTCCATACAGCCTTACCCGTCCATGTCTCTGTGGCGCAATGGGTTAGCGTGTTGGCTGTTAACCGAAAGGATGGTGGTTCGAGCCCACCCGGGGATGGCGATGAGCCCGTGCTACTTCCTTGCTTCCCCGAGGCCTGCAGGGAGCCTCCAAAGTCCCCTTTTGCTGCCTCTTGGCCTCAATGCTTTCAGCTGGTGGCCCAAAGAGCGTGCTGGATGCCATTCAGAAACCCGTCTCCCAGCAGCCGTGCCGGAGGCTCAGGCTTAATCCTCGAGGCCGAGCACAAAAACTTTCAGCCGGGAACATTTTGCTCCCTTCCCGCCTCCGCCAAAGCGGCAAGGGAGAAGGGGACGAGACACGCCTGCTCAGAGATGCCTCCCTCCCACTTCCCTGTAGGCTGTGCAAAGCTGTTGGCCTGCCTCAGGCCTCGTCAGGAAAGAGCAGCCATGCTGCCCAAGCCTGAGTCACGTGCGCAGCCAGGCCCGCCCCGGCTGACGGCGCGCAGAGCCACGTGAGTCAATGGCAGGTCGAGTCGGTAGCCTCGGCTCTTTCCCCTCACAGCCACACAGCACTGTCTAACGCCCCGAGAGCCTCCCTCGTGTTCTCCCGCAGCCCGCCGGGGTGGGTGGGAAAAGGGGACCAGGAAGCACTGCAGCCTCATTCTGGGACAGGAGGCCCTTGCCACACCCAGACCTCCCTCTTGCCTTCAGCCCAGGTAGCCAGGGAGCTCTCTGGCAGGCCACCGCCTCAGCCACCTCTTGCCGCTCTGCTGGTCACCACCTCGCTGGAAGGCCCAGAGGGAAAAGAAACAAACACACACCTAGCAGAGGACGGTTTCGATCCATCAACCTCTGGGTTATGGGCCCAGCACGCTTCCACTGCACCACTCTGCTGGCTCTTCACAGCCCTGCCACCCAGCCGGCACTATCCAGATTAGGGCCTTACGCGCTCTCGTGCTGGCAGGCGGATGCGCAGGCTGCTGGCAGCTGCCCTGGTCACAGGATTTTACAGCATCTGCAGGGTAAAAGGGATCTCTTTGGGGTTTGGACCCCACTGGGAGCTGGGTAGCTGAGTGCCGGAGACGGGAGCTGTTCTTAAACTGTTCTCAGTTAAGCCTTCAGCTGGTGGGGGACGTGGTTCAGCCTTGGATCCCTGTCTGCAGCAGGCAAGCGCCTCTGGCTCAATCGGCCCCCCTCGCTGTCTTAGCAGACTAAAACCCGGAGCAAACGCACAAGCCTTGCAAAGGAAGAGGAGCCGGGATTGTCATAAACAGATAGCTAAGGGTTAATGTCTCTTTCACCTGAAGCACCTGACCAGAGGACCAATCAGGAAACCGGATTTTTTCAACTTTGGGTGGAGGGAATTGAGTGTTTTTGTCTTTGTTTTCCGTCTGCCTGCCTTCTCTGAGCTTTGGAGAAGTAGCTCTACTTTCTAGTCTTCTGTTTCTAAGTGTAAGGACAAAGAGATCAGATAGTAAGTTCTATGGTTTTCTTTTCTTTGGTATTTGCATGAATATAAGTGCTGGAGTGCTTTGATTTGTATTCTTTTGGAATAAGGCTGTTTATTCAATATTCTTTTAAGAAATTGCCCTGTATTGTGTCATCTTAATACAGAGAGAACATTTGTACTTATTTTTCTTTCTTTTTATATAAAGCTTTCTTTTAAGACCTGTTGGAGTTTTTCTTTACTTCAGGGAAATTGAGTCTGTACTCACCAGGGAATTGGTGGGAGGAAGGAATCGGGGAGATTTGTGTGTTGGATTGCTAGCCTGACTTTGCATTCCCTCTGGGGGAATAGGAAAGTACTTTTTGTTTCCAGGATTGGGAACAGAGAGGGAGATTCACTCTGTTTGAATTCACAGAGCTTGTGTCTGTGTATCTCTCCAGGAGCACCTGGAGGGGGGAAGGGAAAAAGGATTATTTCCCTTTGTTGTGAGACTCAAGGGATTTGGGTCTTGGGGTCCCCAGGAAAGGTTTTTCAGGGGGACCAGAGTGCCCCAAAACACTCTAATTTTTTGGGTGGTGGCAGCAGGTACCAGGTCCAAGCTGGTAACTAAGCTTGGAGGTTTTCATGCTAACCCCCATATTTTGGACGCTAAGGTCCAAATCTGGGACTAAGGTTATTACATGGTGTGCAGCTGGTGGGACTAGAATCCAGAAGCCAGTAGGAATATTATATTTTTCTTTTCTCTGCTAAGGGCTTTTTAGCAGAGAGAAACAGTTGGTTTTAAAAGGGAACCAGAGAGAATTTTTTTTTTCTGCTCTCTCTCGCAGTTTGTGGCTTGCATGTTAAGCAGAAGTCGTTAAGGACTATTAACAGTCTTTTGTCACACAATAGCACTCCCATTGAGAGTCGTACCAGCACTTATAGGCATGCAAATAAAGTGGTTTTTCTGGTTTCCCTTCATTGAACATTAGCTAGAGAGAGAAAAGGAAAATTAGCTAAAGGCACTGTTGCTAGGCAGACTTCAGGAGGCAACAGAGAACCTGCAGTGCAGAAGATAAACACCGGAGGGCACCCCAACACAAGAAAACAGGAATCATGACTTCTAAGGCAAAAATTGACGCCGAAGAGCAAATCAAAGAAGCTGAACACAGGCGACAACTGGAAATAAAACAAAAAGAGATGGAGATGAAAGAAAGAGAAGAACAGATCAAAGAGGCAGCCTTCCAAAGAGAACAGGCAGCCCAAGAGGCAGCACACAAAAGAAAACTAGAAGAAGAAGAGGTGGCCCACCGCCGAGAAATGGAAAAGCACCAAAAAGAAATGGAAAAGCACCAAAAAGAAATGGAAAAAACAACAAAAAGAAATGGAAAAACAACAAAAAGAGAATGAAGAGAAGGAAAAACAGAGAAAACATGAACTGGAGTTGGTAAAAGCTGGGCTGCATGTGCCAGCCAACCCTAACAACCCGGCGCCAAATATTGCTCCACAGCACAGGAAATTTCCCACCTACAAGGCAGGTGATGACACCGAGGCCTTCTTGGAAAATTTTGAAAGAGCCTGTCTTGGGTACAGCATTCCCGAAGACCAGTACATGGTAGAATTGAGGTCACAGCTCAGTGGACCTTTAGCAGAGGTGGCAGCTGGAATGCCTAAGCACCAAATGAATGACTATAAACTTTTTCTAACCAAGGCCAGATACAGGATGGGGATAACCCCAGATCATGCCCGTCGGCGTTTCAGAAACCAAAAGTGGAAACCAGAGGAGTCATTTCCCAAACACGCCTACTACATTGCAAAAAACTATGAGGCCTGGCTAACAGGAAACAACATTCAAACCTTGGAAGAACTGAACCTCCTCATACAAATGGAGCAGTTCTTGGATGGTGTTCCTGAAGACATCACACGGTACATACAAGATGGAAACCCCAAGAATATCGCTGAGGCGGGGGAGATTGGAGCCAAATGGATGGAACTGGCAGAAAGCAAGAAAGCTACTGTCAAGGGGAACGATTACCCCAGGGGGCACACAGACCATAAACCCTACAACCGAGGACAGCCAAAGACCCCACATACCACCCAAGTAAAGCCACAGATACCCTACCCTTCAACCTCACCAGTCTCCAGTAACTCACCTCGGCCCAGTGACCCATCAGATGGAAGATGCTTTAAGTGTAATGAACTGGGACATATCAAGGCCAAGTGTCCCAAGAACACCATGCGAGTGCAATTCATTACACCACCATCACACCAAAGATCCCCAGGCCCGGATGCCTCTCAAATACCCTTGGAGCGAAGGGAAAATTTGAGAGTGGGCGGAAAGAAGGTTACTGCGTGGAGAGACACGGGGGCACAAGTGTCAGCTATCCACCAATCCTTCGTTGACCCCAAATTCATCAACCCAAAGGCCAAAGTTACAATTTACCCCTTCATGTCACAAGCTGTAGACTTGCCTACAGCTCAACTGCCTGTCCAGTACAAAGGCTGGTCAGGAATGTGGACTTTTGCAGTCTATGACAATTATCCTATCCCCATGCTACTGGGGGAAGACTTGGCCAACCAGGTGAGGCGGGCCAAGAGAGTGGGAATGGTTACACGTAGCCAAACCAGGCAAGCTTCCAGACCCATTCCTGTTCCTGAACCGTCCACAGAGGCCCCGTCTGTGTTACCAGAGACCCAGACAGAGGTAGTGGACCCGGATTCCATGCCTACCACTGAAACAGCCACAGCATCTCCAGTCCCAGGCCCGGAACTGGAACAGCAACCAGCACCAGCAAGTGCAACTACATCTTCAAACTCAACGCCAGAGGGCGCCAGCGAGCCAAAACTGGCAGAAGCACAAGACAGCCATACCCAAAAGGCTCAGCCAGAGCCTGAAATACCCTCAGGTGCACCAGCGGAGAGCGGTACACCAGCAACGGAAACCACCCCATCACCTACATCGCTTCCAGAGGGACCAAGCCCAAGTCCACAGTCTGAGGAAGAACTGGTGACCCCAGCCTCAAGGGAACAGTTCCAGGCTGAGCAGGAAGCGGATGACAGCCTTCAGAAAGCTTGGGCAGCGGCACGGAGCACCCCACCGCCTCTCAGCTCTTCTAATCGATCCCGGTTTGTTATAGACCAAGGACTTTTGTACAAGGAAATTCTTTCTGGTGGACACCGGGAAGAATGGCAGCCGCAAAAACAGTTGGTGGTTCCAACTAAGTACCGGGGGAAGCTCTTAAGCTTAGCCCATGATCATCCCAGTGGCCATGCTGGGGTGAACAGAACCAAGGACCGGTTGGGGAAGTCCTTCCACTGGGAGGGGATGGGCAAGGACGTTGCCAAGTATGTCCGGTCTTGTGAGGTATGCCAAAGAGTGGGTAAGCCTCAAGACCAGGTCAAGGCCCCTCTCCAGCCACTCCCCATAATTGAGGTCCCATTTCAGCGAGTAGCTGTGGATATTCTGGGCCCTTTCCCAAAAAAGACACCCAGAGGAAAGCAGTACGTACTGACTTTAGTGGACTTTGCTACCCGATGGCCAGAAGCAGTAGCTCTAGGCAACACCAGGGCTAACACTGTGTGCCTGGCCCTAGCAGACATCTTTGCCAGGGTAGGTTGGCCCTCCGACATCCTTACAGATTCAGGGTCTAATTTCCTGGCAGGGACCATGGAAAAACTGTGGGAAACTCATGGGGTGAATCACTTGGTTGCCACCCCATACCACCATCAAACCAATGGCCTGGTGGAAAGGTTCAATGGAACTTTGGGGGCCATGATACGAAAATTCATCAACGAATTCTCCAATAATTGGGACCTAGTGTTGCAGCAGTTGCTGTTTGCCTACAGGGCTGTACCACATCCCAGTTTAGGGTTTTCACCATTTGAACTGGTGTATGGTCACGAGGTTAAGGGGCCATTACAGTTGGTGAAGCAGCAATGGGAGGGGTTTACGCCTTCTCCAGGAACTAACATGCTGGACTTTGTAAGCAACCTACAAAACACCCTCCGACACTCTTTAGCCCTTGCTAAAGAGAACCTAAAGGATGCTCAAGAAGAGCAAAAGGCCTGGTATGACAGACATGCCAGAGATCGGTCCTTCAAGGTAGGAGACCAGGTTATGGTCTTGAAGGCGCAACAGGCCCATAAGATGGAAGCATCATGGGAAGGGCCCTTCACGGTCCAAGAGCGCCTGGGAGCTGTAAACTACCTCATAGCATTTCCCAATTCCTCACTAAAGCCTAAAGTGTACCATGTTAATTCTCTCAAGCCTTTCTATTCCAGAGACTTACAGGTTTGTCAGTTTACAGTCCAGCGAGATGATGCTGAGTGGCCTGACGGTGTCTACTACGACGGGAAAAAAGACGGTGGCGTGGAAGAGGTGAACCTCTCAACCACCCTGGAACGTCTGCAGCGGCAACAAATCAAGGAGCTGTGCACTAGCTTCGCCCCACTGTTCTCAGCCACCCCAGGACGGACTGAACGGGCATACCACTCCATTGATACAGGTAATGCTCACCCAATCAGAACCCCACCCTACCGAGTGTCTCCTCATGCCCAAGCTGCTATAGAACGGGAGATCCAGAACATGCTACAGATGGGTATAATCCGCTCATCTACCAGTGCATGGGCATCTCCAGTGGTTCTGGTACCCAAACCAGATGGGGAAATACGCTTTTGCGTGGACTACCGTAAGCTAAATGCTGTAACTCGTCCGGACAACTATCCAATGCCACGTACCGATGAGCTATTGGAAAAGTTGGGACGTGCCCAGTTCATCTCTACAATAGACTTAACCAAGGGGTACTGGCAAGTACCGCTAGATGAACCTGCCAAGGAGAGGTCAGCATTCGTCACCCATGCGGGGGTGTATGAATTCAATGTCCTTCCTTTCGGCCTTCGTAATGCACCCGCCACCTTCCAAAGGCTGGTAGATGGTCTACTAGCTGGACTGGGAGAATTTGCAGTTGCCTACCTCGATGATGTGGCCATTTTTTCTGACTCCTGGCCCGAACACCTACTACACCTGGAAAAGGTCTTTGAGCGCATCAGGCAGGCAGGACTAACTGTTAAGGCCAAAAAGTGTCAAATAGGCCAAAACAGAGTGACTTACCTGGGGCACCAGGTGGGTCGAGGAACCATAAACCCCCTACAGGCCAAGGTGGATGCTATCCAAAAGTGGCCTGTCCCAAGGTCAAAAAAACAGGTCCAATCCTTCTTAGGCTTGGCCGGATACTACAGGCGATTTGTACCACACTACAGCCAAATCGCTGCCCCACTGACCGACCTGACCAAGAAGACCCAGCCAAATGCAGTTAAGTGGACTGATGAGTGTCAAAAGGCCTTTACCCAACTTAAGGCAACGCTCATGTCTGACCCTGTGCTCAGGGCCCCGGACTTTGACAAGCCATTCCTAGTAACCACGGATGCATCTGAGCGTGGTATAGGAGCAGTGCTCATGCAGGAAGCAACAGATCACAACTTCCATCCTGTCGTGTTTCTCAGCAAGAAACTGTCTCAGAGGGAAAGTCACTGGTCAGTCAGTGAAAAGGAATGCTATGCCATTGTGTACGCCCTGGAAAAGCTACGCCCATATGTTTGGGGACGGCGGTTCCAACTACAAACTGACCATGCTGCACTAAAGTGGCTTCATACTGCCAAGGGGAACAACAAGAAACTTCTTCGTTGGAGTTTAGCTCTCCAAGATTTTGATTTTGAAATTCAACACATCACAGGAGCTTCTAACAAAGTAGCTGATGCACTCTCCCGTAAGAGTTTCCCAGAATTCAGTAGTTAAAAAGTGTTCTTAAAATGTAGAAGTCTGTTAGTTATATACTTAGGAGTATATGTAAAGGTGTATGTGTTGTATTAATCTGTTTATTTTCAAGTTCTAGAAGGAAATCGCCGCCAGTGAGCTTCCCCACTGTCTGCAATTTGGGGGGCGTGTCATAAACAGATAGCTAAGGGTTAATGTCTCTTTCACCTGAAGCACCTGACCAGAGGACCAATCAGGAAACCGGATTTTTTCAACTTTGGGTGGAGGGAATTGAGTGTTTTTGTCTTTGTTTTCCGTCTGCCTGCCTTCTCTGAGCTTTGGAGAAGTAGCTCTACTTTCTAGTCTTCTGTTTCTAAGTGTAAGGACAAAGAGATCAGATAGTAAGTTCTATGGTTTTCTTTTCTTTGGTATTTGCATGAATATAAGTGCTGGAGTGCTTTGATTTGTATTCTTTTGGAATAAGGCTGTTTATTCAATATTCTTTTAAGAAATTGCCCTGTATTGTGTCATCTTAATACAGAGAGAACATTTGTACTTATTTTTCTTTCTTTTTATATAAAGCTTTCTTTTAAGACCTGTTGGAGTTTTTCTTTACTTCAGGGAAATTGAGTCTGTACTCACCAGGGAATTGGTGGGAGGAAGGAATCGGGGAGATTTGTGTGTTGGATTGCTAGCCTGACTTTGCATTCCCTCTGGGGGAATAGGAAAGTACTTTTTGTTTCCAGGATTGGGAACAGAGAGGGAGATTCACTCTGTTTGAATTCACAGAGCTTGTGTCTGTGTATCTCTCCAGGAGCACCTGGAGGGGGGAAGGGAAAAAGGATTATTTCCCTTTGTTGTGAGACTCAAGGGATTTGGGTCTTGGGGTCCCCAGGAAAGGTTTTTCAGGGGGACCAGAGTGCCCCAAAACACTCTAATTTTTTGGGTGGTGGCAGCAGGTACCAGGTCCAAGCTGGTAACTAAGCTTGGAGGTTTTCATGCTAACCCCCATATTTTGGACGCTAAGGTCCAAATCTGGGACTAAGGTTATTACAGGGATCTCGAACAAATGTCAACATTTTATTAAGATGACGTTCAAAGAAAAAAAAACGGGTACGGTACAGCGTTTAGGAGCAGAAGTTTCTGGTGATCAGGGAACAACATACAGATTACCCGGGGGTGCAAAGTTCGGTTTAAGATCGGGTGGCATAAGGAATACATAATGTGCAATAGCCCCGACTGGGGCTAAAAGGTTAACGTACAGACACTAAGTTAGGAGGGTATGTTGTCCATGTGAGGGCTAAGTTCAGGTGTGGAGTATAAAGAGCGGATAGGACGATGAGGATGGATTGACCCGCATTTGGTGAGTTTGAACATTCAGTGTTTTTTAATCTTTTCCACAATCTTGTTTAAGCAGGGTCGCTATGAACTCTACCCTGCCATCTGTTGGTGATCTGTTGTAAGAGCAGAAAAAATGTGCTATCTTTCGTGTTTTTGTTTTTTTATGATAAACACAATATAGTTACACTTTCTTGGAAGTGTTTTGTGAGTCTGCAGATGTGAGAGGTTCTTCTTTGTTTTGCTAGAGAATTATTTAAGAGGCTGGACTCCTTCTTTCTGCTGTGAGTCTTTTCAACAGTATGAGGGACAAATGCTTTCTGGATTCTGGGTCTGTTGGGGAGATGGTTTTTTTTTTCTTTTTGTTTTTCTTGGGGTGGAGGCTTGGTAATATTTGAGATTACGTGTACATCAACAACTGCATGAGTTACACAGACTTCTCCGTACTCCGTACGTTCTATGTATCTTGGTTCGTAAGATCGAGACAAGGCACTAGGTGTCGTGCTGCATCCGGCACACAAGGGACCCAAGCCTGATTTTTTTCCCCCCAAACTGACTGTAATCTAAATGCTAAATAATAACCCTTAACTTCTCATTCTTGCCACCCTCACTATTGGAAAATCCCCAAAATCACAACAGTGACTTACAAATCATGAGAATTCTTTGTTTAAAAAATGTAATGTGGGTTCTCTATCTTTCCCTTCCAGTTTTCTGAACCAGGCAAGCTTGAAACTTACTTTTCTAGTGCAGCCAGAGCCCCAGAGAGCAGGAGCCCCCGGCGCCTGGGGCTGGCAGGCAGTGGGGTTCCACACTGTTGTGTATTCCACACACACTTTGATCTCACCCACCAAGCATCAAGTGTGATCTCCTCAGGCACTAGAACAGCCTTAACATGGAGTCACAGACAGCTCCCTTGGGCACCCTGACTCTAGCTTGCAACCCAGGTGTAGTAGAAGCTGTTGTAACACTCAAACTCTGTATGTCCTTTAGGGCTAACCCTAGCCAAACAGCCGGGATCCCTTGCTTATGCTTAGAAGGCGTGCCATCTCCCTGAAGTCCAAGCAGCATCGGGGGTGGGGACAACAGTTTCTTCCTGACAGAGATTTTTATTCTATTCCCCCAGAGCTCAAACTGATGGGGGCAAGTGTTTGTGCAGGTCTCTGCCTCCTCGTGGATGTGTGAGGGGGAGCAATCAACCAGGTCTTTTGTCCATTGATGATCCACAGTGGCCTGTCTGATGTCTCAGTCAGGGCCTTCTCTTGTTGGAAAGGAGATGACGCTTCTTCTGGTAAACTAGCGTTTCACACTTCGTAATGCTTCTCTCCTGACTGGTGGCGGAGTGGCAGCAAAGGGGTTTACAGCTTTAGTGCCAACACTTATATATCACCTTACAACACGGGCTACGGCTATTATAGGTGAGAAGAATGCATGCAGCAACTGACGAGCTAATCATAAACTCTAAACACATTTTTATGAATCTAATGCCTGTTTTAACAACACTAACAAACAGGTGAGCAAGACTAGTTTCCAGCCATGCGTTTGTCACTTTTCAGTAAGGCCTAGGGGCCTTGGCGTGAGCTGGCACCTGGTCTGCCAGTGTCAGAAGAGGATCTTCCCTATCTTATCCCCAGGTGTCTGTACTGGGAGCAGTACTGTTCAACTTATTCACAAATGATCTGGGGAAAGGGGTAAATGGTGAGGTGGCAAAATTTGCAGATGATACAAAATTGCTCAAGATAGTTGAGTCCCAGGCAGACTGCGAAGAGCCACAAAGAGATCTGACACAACTGGGTGACGGGACAACCAAATGGCAGATGAACATCGGCGCTGTTAAGTGCAAAGTAATGCACGTTGGAAAACAGAATCCCAACTATCCCTATAAAACGATGGGGTCTAAATTAGCTGTTACCACTTGAGAAAGAGATCTGGGAGTCGTTGTGGATAGTTCTTTGAAAACATCCACTCAATGTGCAGCGGAGTGTTGGGAATCATTACGAAAGGGATAGGTAAGAAGACAGAAACTATCATATCACTTCAATATCAATCCGTGGTACGTCCACATCTTGAATACTGTGTGCTGATGCAGTCGCTCCAATCTCAAAAAAGATCTATTGGAATGGGAAAGATTCAGAAAAGGACAACAAAGATGATAAGGGGATATGGACCAGCTTCTGTCTAAGAAGAGATTCATAAGATTGGGACTTTTCATCTTGGAAAAGAGACGACTAAAGGGGGATACGACGGAGGTCTATAAAACCATGACCGGTGTGGAGAAAGAAAATATAAAAGAAAAAAAAAGCTGTGGCTCTTTGACGGCAGCTCAACCACACTGCTTCTTCTGCGGCAGTTCGGTGGCGAGTCCTCCCTCCCTTCTTCTTTGGTAGACATTTGGTGGCAGCTCAAAGACTAAGACAGGAAATGGGGGACCTGCCGCCGAATTTCCGCCAAAGATCAGACATGCTGACCCGATACCAGATGGGCCGCCCCTTTGAATTGGCTGCTCCAAGCACCTGCTTGCTACGCTGGTGCCTGGAGCCAGCCCTGCTCCTGTGACAAGCAGGGGCTGGTGCAGAGCGTGGCAGGGCAGGGAGATGACATCTCCTCTAATAGCGGGGCCCTTTCACAGCAAGGGCAGCACCTCCCCGCAGTAGCACAGACCCACTTACTCCTCCTGCTTTCTCCTGACACCAGCACCACCCTTCCCAGCAGCACCTGCTTCCAGACTTGCACCAGAAATGGGAAGTTTGGGCCGGGCCTGGCAGCAGCTGTCAGGAAATGGAACCAGGAGACACAACCACTCCCATTGTGCTGTGGGGCCCATCCTGGCTGGTGGGAGATGGAGGCAGTGGACACTACCACCCCCATGGTGCCGTAGGGTTTTCAGATGGGGTGCCCTCCCCAGGGTTGGGCTCAAGGGGAGATTTGGCATCTTAAGGGACTGGGTGGGGAGGCTTGGAGGAAGTTTGAAGACCAACAGTGAAGGGGAAGTTGGACACTGGCCAGAATACCAGAGAGACAAGGCAGGTGAGGTGATACCTGTTACTAGACCAGCTTTGGAGTCACACAAGGTCTTCTTCATGGAAGGGAAAGGTGCTCAGAGCATCACAGTTCAACAGAAGGTGGAACACTCTGCCCCGAACACCAGACTTTCCCCTACTTCCTGGAATGGGGCGGCAGTCCCCACTCTCCTGTCAACAGCCCCACCACGTAACCCAAAGGTGGCTGCATCTTAGCACCAAGACACCAGTGGTCACCGCTCCAGAGGAGATGGTACATACAGGCCACTGCCCTACGTGGCCACCAGACATCACAGACTGTGCTCTGTCTTAGCTGGCCCCACATGTTACTGCCCCAAGAGGTGAGGTACACACAGGCTACTACTCAAACTGGGCACCTGGGGTCACTGTAGCAATGGTTGGGGGGGGATACAGGCAGGGCACTGCCGCACATGGCCACCAGGTGGCACTGCTGCAATGGCACTGGTGCGAGGGAGATGATAAACAGGCCACTGCCTGACGTGGCCACTACCACAATGGCGTGGGGAGAGGGGGAAGGAGATACCAATAGGGCACTGCCACACCAGGGCACCACGGGGAGGTCACTGCTCCAATTAGTAGAGATACACATCGGGTAGTGCCCCAACTGGGGGCCCTACCTAGAGAGAGGGGGGGCTGGGGAGAGAAGAGGAAATCAAAGGCCACTGCCTCACTTAGCCATCGGGGTCACTACCTAAATAGGGGACACACACACACAGGGCACTGCCCCACTTGACCAGCAGGGGTTACTGCCCCAATTGGGGGATATACAGAGGGTACTGCCCCACAGGGATGCCAGGGATCAGTGCCTGCCATACCTGGCACAGGGGTAGAGGGGCAAGGGTGACCAGATGTCCTGATTTTATAGGGACAGTCCCGATATTCGGGACTTTTTCTTATGTAGGTGCCTATTATCCTCCACCCCGTCCCGATTCTTCACACTTTCTATCTGGTCACCCTGGGGGCGGGGGAGGGAGGGGGCTACACAAAGGGCACTGCCATACTGGGCCAACCGTGCACATCCCTAGTGGGGGAGTGATACACACCAGAAGCAGGGCTCACTGCCACAAAGGGGTTGGAAGACACCCAGGGCACTGCTTGACACAGCCACCCAGGCACCCTGCCCCCTTGGGGGAGGTGAAGAATACACCTTGGGCACTGACTCCTCTGGCTATTAGTGGTCACATGCCCAATATAGGGGTTGGGGGGGAGTAAATATACACAGGGGACTGCCCCACCTGGGGAAGACGTGTCAACGAGATGAGAGTGAGATACACAGAGGGCCCTGCCCCAATGGCTGATATACACACAAGGCCCTGCCTCACCTACGCACCAGCGCTAACAGGCACAATGGCAGTAGTGGGGTCACACAGACAACTGACCTCAGTTGCCACCAGGGGTCACTGCAGCAATGCTAGGGGGGATACATGCCAGGCATTGCTGCCCCTCGCCACCAGGAGTCACTGCTCCTACAAGAAGGCACCTACAGGACACTCCCGTGCCTGGCCAGCAGAGGTCACTATCACTGGGGAGGGGCTATGGGGAAGCTGACAAAGAGCAACTACATGCAGTGGGGAAAATCATAATCTACCGGGGAGAAAGAACGGACTCCGCTAGGACATCACACCAACTCCGGCCAGGCTGGATACCAGCAATTCGGGGCTGGAGCAGCTCCAGCTAGAGGCTGGGTGGAGACAGGTGACCTCACTGTTTACCACTTTCTCCAAATCGTTTATGAAAAGTTGAATAGGATTGGTCCTACGGCTGACCTAGGAAAATGACAGCAGCAAGATGGAGTCTGGAGTCACACGGGCAGGTCACATGTCCATTCATGATTCAATTTGCAGGCCTACGCCATTGTTTACATGTTAGTTTGAATGTTCCCAGGAAAGCTCAGATGTGGATTGGCATTTTCCAAAGTCCATTGTCAGTGAAGCGTTTCTTGATTGGGCACTTACTGAGAATAGTCCTTTCTCAAGAAGCTGACCAAATGCATCACTGAGGCTACTCGAAATCAAATACATTTGAGATACAAGTACATAGCCCATATTCATAATTTCAAATACAAAAATGGTACACACATACAGCTAGTATAATTATAACCAGCAAATCATAACCTTTTCATAGACATCTCACATTACAACTTTTGCACAATATTTGTTGCAAATATGTAATAGTGGTGGCAGCAATGATCTATATGGTCCCAGCTGATATTAATAATGTCACAGCCTACAGAGAAGTGAGAGGGAGGTGTCTTCTAGCAGGCGTTTCTCCTACATTTCTCCATTGCTGCTTGGGCGGAGGCGAGAATGGAGCAAAACACGCCTGGCTCAAGGTTTTGCGTTCAACTTTGAAGATTAAGCCTGAGCCTCCGGCATGGGTGCTGGGAGATGGATTTCTGAGTTGCATCCAGCACAGTCTTTGGGCCTGAGCTGAAACCACTGAGGCCAAGAGAGACGGGTTTGAAGTGGCCTTTGAGGCTCCCAGCAGGTCTTGAGGAGCAAGGGGTTACTGCCATTCCTGGGGGAGCTCAAACCACCATTCTTTCGATTAACAGCAAAACACAAAGACCCATTGCGCCACAGAGACACATTTCTACTGTTACCAAGGCTGCTGCCTAGCAGCCCGTGCATCTGCCTGCCAGCGCTAGAGCTTGCAAGGCAAGTGTGGGTGCTGGAGGTAAAGAGCCAGTAGAGTGACACAGCAGCTCTAAAGGGGGGTGAAGGTCAGGAGTGAGGGGTTCAGGGCATGGGAAGGGGCTCTGGGCTGGGGCAGGGGGGTAAGGATGTGGGAGGGGGTGAGGGCTCTAACAGGGGATGAAGGGCAAAAATGAGGGGTTCAGGGTACAGGAAGGGGCTCCAGGCTGGGCAGGGGGTTGGGGTGCAGGAAGGGGTGAGGGCTCCGGCTGGAGATGTGTGTAACCTTCCCCTTTCCATAGCCATGTGTCTGAGCCACCAGGGCCAGCACGTACAAGGCCTCGCTGCCGAAGCGCTGACAGTGTCCAGTGACGCTACACCTGGCCCTCTACTGACAGCTCAGGGGTTTGGCGTCCTCTGGCACTGAGACACCACAATAATTACAGGGTTATTTCTAATGAGTTAAAGCAGAACTTGTGCTGAGATTAACACGTCCCTCGTGGGTCTGGGGGTTTTACAGCATGAACTGGCTCTGCGTGTGGGTACTGTGCATGTGTTTGAGTAATACTAACATGGCTGAAACACATAACTCCCCATCCTGGGGGTTTCCATCCCCCCGATTCCTTCCACAGGGGGCGCTGACCCGGCTCCTCTACGGCCAGATGCCCTGATGGGCAGCAGTCGGGATGTTGGGAGAGGTTCTGTTTTCTGTGACTAGTGACAGCCCCAAAGTGACTCCCACCAGCCCCCATTGCCTTGCCCTGCAGCTTCCAGTCTCTGAATCCTGGCCTGGAATTCGATTGGAACGAGGCCCCTGGGAGCTGGATAGACCACGGGTCAGACACTGCAACATTGTAGCCAGAACATCCATGTCTAGATTTTAAGGCCAGTCAAGACAACTAAATAATCCTGTCTAACTCCCATGCACGTGACAGGCCACAAAGTCACCCCTGCACTGAGCCCAACCACCTGGATTAAACCAAAATATTCCAGCCCTTAGGAGAATATCCCGTTGTGTGCCATAGACGGAGCATAGGAGAGGCAGAAGGGTACCAATACTGGAGGACCCTGAACTGGAATTGATTTGGTGAGATGTACCCAGCTGATCCGGGCAAGTGACTTGTGCCCCATGCCACAGAGGATGACAAAAACTCCAACATCCCTGCCAGTGTGAGCTGGGGGAAATTCCTTCCTGACCCCAGCAACGGAGATCAGGGAGACCCTGAGCATGAGAGCAAGGCCACCAGCGAAGCACCGGAGAGAAATGGTTTTCTATCTCACCCGAGAGCACTTTCTTCAGCCCCCCTGTCCCCTCTTGCCACCCCCATGTGGGGTGGAGAGTCCATCATTGCCCTGGGTACTTTGTTCCAATGTTTAATCACCCAATTGCAAATGTGTCCCTTATTTCTCATTTTACTTTCTCTTCCATTAACTTCCAGCCACTGGTTCTTGTTCTGCCTTTTGCTGCTGGGTTAAAGAGCCCTTCCGTACCCAGGATTTTCTCTTTGGGAGGGGATTTACACACTGTCATCAAGTGACCTCTTGGTCTTCTCTGTGATAAACTGAGGAGACTGAGCTCTTGTCTCGCACTGGAAGGCAATTTTTCAGCACTTTTTTTTCTCTTCTCTGCCCCCCATCCAATTTTTCGTTCTTCATCTTAAAATGTGGCCAAGACGACTGTGTGCAAAAGTCCAGTGTTGGTCTGAACAATGTTGTACAGAGATAACACTAGTGCCCTATATCTAGTCACTGTTCTCCTGTCTGTACATCCAAGGATAACGACAGCATCACACGGGCATTTCATGCTGAGTTGTTTGTTCATTATGACACCTAAACCCTCCTCTGAGTCACAGCAGTCTGGCCTTGCTTGTTAGTAAAGCTCAGCATGTTTGATGGCCACAGCTTCCCAAGTGCTCTGTAACATGCACAAGGGAATCCCCTCCTCAGTCACCTTCACCTGCTGCTGGTCTCTTTACTCTTTCTTCTTCTCCAGGATCCACATGTGTCATTCTGGGGGAAGTTCTCCTCCTCTCTTTGCCTGGGAGCGATATGACCCCCCGGATGGACTGACCAAACCCAGGATTCCTTCAGCTTGAAAGCAGAGGGGAGCCTTCACCCGCTCCCTCTTTAAGGCTCCAGTCCCAGGTCCTAAATTCCCTGCCAAAACACAAAAATCCACACTGAGCCCAACTCCTCTCTCGGTGATGATTTTCTTTCTCCCACAAATCTGTCTTGAGGACACAGCCCTGGGAACAGGTGAACACAACCTCTGAGATTTCCCTTCGCAGCCTGCAAGAGGCAGTTCACCCTATTAAACAGCTCAGGAATGTCGTCTTTTTCTTTTCTCCTTTCAAAAGTAATTTCTTGTATTTCTAGTCTCTTTATAGGACCCTCCGATTTGCCGCTTCCAATTCTCTGCTGTACATGCCAGCACTGGAGCGGGTGAGGTGCCTGGACCCATCCTGTACTAGGTACGTGGGGGACTTGCAGGATCAGACCCTAAAATTGCTTTGGAGGGAAAATCTAACCCCATTCAACCCTGACCTGTTCCTGGGAGGTGTCGGTATTGACCCAGGCCGCCGAGCACCATGGAGTGAAGAGATCAATTTTATCAGTAAGTCAGACCCCTCGGCTGCCCACTGCCTGGATCACCTCCCCCCAGGTGACGCGAGTCGCCCTCCAGAGCCATTGCTGGGCCCCGGGGGGCAGCCACACAAGCCATGGGGATGGGCAGCTCCCAGGAATCTCGGCAACGAATCTCCAGGCCGGAGGGTTTCCCCTAGTGCGTGATTCACCCTCAGGGTCCAGCCATCCAGCAGCTTCCACCCAAGGCTAGTGCGCTAACAGCAGCAGCGTGGCTGGGGGGCTCGGCCGGTGACTGGGGCCAGTCACCTGAGCATGAACCCAGCCGACCCCAGGAGATGGACCCGGGTCACCAGCCCAACCCACCACGCAGCTGCTGCCGCTACCCCATTAATGCGTGAGCTCCCATGGACCATGCTGGGGAGATCCCCCAGCTGCAGGGTAGATGCCCCTGAGCGCCTGGCAGGGCACAGCTCCTGGCTGACCTGCCCTGCTGAGTTCTCTACTAGGCTGGGTGGATGTGGGGCCAAGGGTGCTGGGTGACAGGGGGGCATTGGCTCTGGGCTAGGACTGTCACTTCCCCCCCTCCCTATCCAACAGGATCACAGCACACGAAACCAGCTCAGCCTGCAGGGGAAGAGTTCAGTCCAGGGCCTGGTGCATTCTGGGAGCAAGGACAGTGCAGAGAAAGGGCAGATACAGGGCACCTCTGAACACTCTGCGCAGAACTGCCTGTCCTGACCCACAGCCCCTGTTATCCCAGCCCTGGGCTCCCCTCTCACTGCTCTGCCAGTGCCCCTCACTCCCGATCCACAGACCTCCCCTGCTGTATCTGTGACTTCTGCTACCGAACCACCAATGCGCTGACTCCTCTTGTGAGACATTTCTCTGCACAATACTGCTGCTAATCCAGTTACTGACTCCAGGAAACATTTTTCTTAGCCTGGTTCCATGCGTCACTGGTTTCTATAGCAAAGGTCAGTCCCTGGCCCTGTGGCCCAGACATCCTCATTCACATCAAGCTTCAAGTTGAGAATCATTTCCCATTCCCGCTCTGTGGGAGGGGAGACTTTTAAACATGCTCTCTGTGCGACTGCACATGGCTAAGCAAAGAGAACAAACTCCAAATCCCCCCTATGCTTTGGGAGCCAGGTTTGCTGTGGGAATTCTGTAGTTCAGATGACTTCATGCCTGGGCATTGTGATTCTTTACCAGTTTCTCTGGCAGTGGAGTAGTTTTGTGCTCACAGCTGTGATGGCCGAGTGGTTAAGGTGTTGGAGTCGAAATCCAATAGGGTTCCCCTGCGCAGGTTCAAATCCTGCTCACAGCGAGGCCTGTGTTTTAGCCAGTCTCTAACTCGGGCAATACTTTTCCACAACCCCCGAGACACTCTCAATTCTCTCCCCACCCCAAGTAAATCCTGTTCTGCTCCTTTCATAGAGATGCCTGGGACACCACTTCTCAGCACCTGAAGCCTCTGGCACTCACCTTGTGCCCCATAGATCAGCCATAGCCCTGGTTCTGCTCCTCTCTCTAGCGTGCAAAAGGAGCCAAGTCAGCAATTCCATGGGTGCTACAGGGCTGCAGAAAAAAAAAAGGTGCCCAGCAGCCATCTCTGCCCCTGCACCTCCTACCTAGCAGGCCTGGCCGACAAGCTTCTCCTTCTGCGCCTCCTGCTGGCAATTGATGGGGTGTGCTGGAGGAGTGAGGAGAGAAAGAAGTGGGGCAGGGTCGAATAGGAAGAGATTTGATGGTTTGGGGGCAGGGCCTGAGGTGGAGCAGGCATTGAGCTCCGCCCGGGAACTCTCAAAGTCAGCGGCTCTGAGTGCAGAAGCCTTCCCTGAGTCTGAGCTGCCAGGATCCCTGCCACAGAGCAGATGCCACAAGTCTCAGCCTCTGTCCCACACATGGCTCTGGGCACCACCAGGAATCAATTGGCTGCTGGCACACAAGGCAACTTAAAAGCTGAGTCCCTGGACAGCAGCTTAAACCCTGGCCCCTCCCATTAAGAGCCTGATGCTCTACTGACTGAGCTAGCAAGGCTTGCTAAGAACCTCCACCCCTCCTCTTCTTCTCCACGGCCACGGCCAATTCTTCCTCCCTCCTGCACCTGAGGATCACTACATCTCCTCACTTAGACAGCCAGCCCGTCCACTGCACCCCAATCCCCCATGCCTGAGCCTCCCTGCCATCTGGCTCCATAGAATTAATTCTCATGTGTTGCTGGGAAATCTACTTCTTGTGCCCAGAGAGTCTCAGCCCCCCTCAGTAGAAGACCGGAGAAACACAGTGTCTGCCTTTTCTAAAGAAGTGCTTGGAAGGGCTTTTCTCATGTGACCTAATGGATAAGGCGTCTGCTTTCAGAGCAGGAGTTGAGAGTTCAAGTTACTGCATGGTTGTGTTGCTGCAGTTTTACCTTCGTGCTGAAATTCCTGCTCCCTTCAGGGCTGGAACCTCTTCTTGGCCGCTCAGACCAGTGCTCTGGCTTCAGCTAGAGCCCTGGGAAGGAATTCAGGGGTGAGTGTCACAAAGACTGGGGCATGAGCCCCAGGTGCTTCCAGTCCAGCCTCTGCTCTTCCTGACTTGCCAACGAAAATGGGCAGCTGCCCGGGCTGGCGTGTAGAGCAGTTTCCCTCTTCCAAGAGTGAGCCTGTCCCTGTGCTTGAGGGGGTTGCTACATAGCGCCTTGGGAACCTGCATGTTTCTCTGCTTCTCGCCAGCTGGGGAAAAGCCTCTTGGGGTAAAGTCTCCTGCCCCACGGCAAAAGTGAGCACTGTGAGTGGGAACAGACAGGGGCCACACCAGGGGGCTGGCCCTGCTTTCCTAGCTTCTTCTGATGTTGGCGACAGAGCATCAGCAGCTGCCCTGCATGCTGATCTGTGGGTCGCTTTCAGTGGGTGTTTGGCATGGCAGGAAGCAGCCTGGCTGGGGGTCTTTGTGGCTGTCTGCTGGCCATGCATAAGCATGGTCCTCCCCTCCTCTTGCCTGCCTTCAGTTGCTCTGTGGCTTATAAACCTTCCCTTGAAGCTGTCAGCACCAGCAGCCTCTGCTCTAGGTGTCCGGAGGAGGGAAGGTGTGAGGGGCTCCAGGCTGGGCTCCACCTCCCTCCTGCCAAGCCCTGACTATTAATCCCGGCCCTGGCACTCCTTTCTTCAAGCACCGTGTGGGCCAAAGGAAAAGTGTGGCAGCAAGCACAAGGGCCAAACTTGTGGGAATCAGGTGAAGCAGCAAGAATCCCAACTACCAGGTCAAACCACAGGACTACAGGCAGCCATAGCCACTTCTACACCCCAATCCATTGCAGCCATCTCAACCAAAGACCTGGCTCCAGTGGGTGTGAGTCACCCAGCAGGAGGGAAAAGACTCACTCTTAAACAACTGGAAACAGGGAAATTGAGCGCTTTGAGCTCCAGGGCTTTACCACAAACCAGCACAAGGTCCCACTGACATTTAAACTCAGACTCTAGGATTCAGAGTCCCAAGTGCTGCCTATTACACCATGGGATCAGCTTGTGCTGCCTTCTCTGGCCATCGGTGACCCTCACAGGGCTGGCTCGTGTAAAGGACTGTTGGCCCTTTACTAAAACTTAGTGGGGTTTTTGGTTGGCTAGTTCCCAGTCCCAATAGAAGGGGGAAGGGTCAATGGGAAATCAGAACCTTGAGACTGACATGCCCCTGGGGCAATGGTCACCAACTGGTAGGGAACACGTGAGAATTTATTAATGGAGAAAAATTCCTGGTGAAAATTGGCAAAGCTGTGGAGATTCTGAAAAGTTCCTGTGAATATACACATGAAGATACAAACAGAGAGACAAACACACACAGAGAGAAAGAGAAAATTACACACTGCACAGGCCCACACAGACATAAACAAAAACCAAACCCACACAGCACACAGAGCCATATACACATAAGGGAAAGCCACACAAAATATAGAAAGAACAAATCCACACCAAAAAATACAGCAAAAGCCCACAACAAGAAAGCACAACAACCACATACCAAAAGAATACTAGGCAAAAAAACAATCTGTATGCAAAAATCATACACACACACACCCAAAACTATGCCAGGCATCCACCAAAATCACACAGGACCCACATGCAGATCAACACGACAGATGAAAAACACATCAAAATATAGAAGGCCAGGCAGGGTTGGAGTCTCACAACGAAGAGGGTGAGCACATAGGTGGTTTGGGGAGCAAAGACTGAGGGGGAGTCAGGGGCAGTGCTCTGTCTGACCCCTCCTGACACAGGTGGCTGGTAGAGAGCAGAGCCTGGTAGATCTGTGGAATCTGCCCTGCTCTCTGTAAAGCAAGGGGACCTCGGTGTCTTCTGAGCTGGAATTGTATTTTCTGCAGGACAAAATGATTGGCAGAAGCCATTTGCTTAAAGAAAACTAGTGGTTTAGGTGAGGTTTAAACTCACAGCTTCAGCATCATTCCCCTCAGCACTGCTGCTATAAATCCTGTGCACTAACCCATTGCACCACTGCTGCCTAACTGAGGGTTTTGTCTCTTTGATTCATGGATGGATTAGGGGCTGAGGGGGTTGCGTTAGGAATGGTCAGAGGCCCCACCTGCTTTCCAACCACCTTGTGATGCCGGCCGCAGAACGACTGCTGGTCTGTGGGTGGCCTTCAGTGGGGGTTTGGCATGGCATGGAGCAGGCTGGCTGGGTGTCTTTGTGGCTGTCTGCTGGCCACGCATAGGCATGGTTATCTCCTCCTCTTGCCCTGCCCTCGGTTGCTCTGTGGCTTATAAACCTTCCCTTAGAGCTGTCAGCACCAGCCGCCTCTGCTCTAGGTGCCCAGAGCAGGAAAGATGTGTTGGGCTCCAGCCTGGGACTCTTCCTCCTTCTTGCCTAGCCCTGACTATGAAGCCTGGCCCTGGCACTCCTTCCTTTGAATGCCATGTGGGCAAGAGGAAGAGTGTGGCAGCTGCAGGGACCAAAGTTGTGGACATCAGGTGAAGCAGTGAGAAACAACCATATGGTCAACCCACAGGGCTCTCCAGCCAGAGTGTTAATTTCAAGGACCCCAACCTATAGCAGCAAGCTCATTCAACTGGCTGGACCAAAGACCTATCTCCAGTGGGCATCAGTCACCCAGCAGGAGGGAAAAAACTCACTCCAGTTCACCCTGAGAGAGGGGAGCCAAGCACATTGAGCTCCATGGCTTTGCAGGAAACCAGCATTGCTCCAGGAGGTCCCACTGAGATTTAAACCCAAGATCCAAAGTCCTGAGTGCTGCCCATTACACTATGGGACCTGCTGCCATTTCATTTTCTAGACCCCAGTGACTCTCAGCTGGCTGGTTTGTACCCTGCACTTATTGCTTCCCACCAGCAGCTTCCTCTTGCGGGACTCTCTCTCCTACTCCAGCAACTGTGGTCCTGCACTATCAGATACACAGGTCCTGCCCTGAGTCCCCGCATCCCCCTGCTTTGTCTCCATTCCCTGCAGGCTGCAAAAATGTTAGGGGAGCTGCCTCTCCCTTCAATCAGTGCTCCCGCTCATATCGGCCAGCTGCAGCCTCATCTCCTGGAACTCGGCCAGCTGTCGTTTGATCCGGTCGTACAGTCACATGCTGACTGGCTCCTCAGCATGGATGCTCTTGTGGAAACCCCACAGGTGACGCTGCAGGACTTGGTACCGTTGGTTTCTTTAATGTTGTGGTGTTTCCCCAGCCGCTGGAACAGAGCCGCCAACAAAGCAGAGAGGGCAGTGGCGGGCTCCGGGATGGAGTTTGGGTGTGGATGGGGTGCGGAATCTGGGCTGGGGCAGGGGGTTGGGGTGCAAGGGGGGCAGTGGCAGGCTCTGGGAGGGATTTTGGGTGCATGAGGTGCAGGTTCTGGGCTGGAGCAGGGAGTTGGGAAGTGGCACATATCTCAGGCAGCTCCTGAAAGTGACCCACACCCCCATCTGGCACAAATCCTACATGGAGGAGGCTGGAGGAGTCCCCTGGCACCACTTCCCACAGGCACCACCCCTGCAGCTCCCATTGCTGCAGTTCCAATGGCAGAGTTGGCACTTGGGGCGGGGGCAGCATGCAAGAGACACATCCCACAGGGGCCGCAGGGACGTGCCAGATGCTTCTGGGAGTGGTGCGCCGTGTGAAGCGAGGTTGGGCAGGAATCTGCTTTAGCCCCACTGTGCTGCCGGTAGTGGTGGCAGGAACCCCCGGGTCCTTTCAAATCACCCGGGGCCAGCTGCTCAGGCTTTCTGATGGGGAAGCAAAGGGAAGCCACAAGAGTGGTCATGCACCCCTCGTGAGCAGTTCTGGGGATTCTTTTGGGAGCTCCTGGAGTAAGCAGCAGAGAGGTGCAGCCTCACCACAGAGTCTGTTTCCCTGGAAGGGAGAGGGGGCTGCAGGGTGATATCCCACCTCTGAGCATCCAAGAGCCTCTGCTCCCCTCCACATTTATTTATTAGCAAATAAAATTTGCAGAATTTTAAACTATTGTGCACAGAATTTTTATTGTGCAGAATCTCGTGAGGAGTGAATCCGACTCAGGGAACCTCCTTGAATTGTTACTGCTTGGTTAACCACTCAGCCACCACACCAATGCACAGAGAGAGTGTCAAGCCCTACTGCTATATGGGGGTGGGTGCTGGGGTCAGGTCATACACATTCAGACTGTACGCTCCCCCAGCTACAAACCACTGCTGATTTCCCATTTAGGACATTAGTCCTTACTGACAAGGTTTGTCTGTGTTCTTTTTTTATCTCATGCTGCTAGTTAGAAGGATATTATTTTTTATTTTTTTTTCAAAAATACACAACTCCCTAAATCTGCTTTTAGCAATCAGAATAATTTAGTGTCACCTTATTTTTGCCTGCCCCAGTACAAAAGAAGAGGCTTTTGTGGGTTTCCTGACTCAGAGGATGAAAACAAACATGTGTCGGTCCCCGGGGTGGCTCTAGGCACCAGCAAAGCAAGCAGGTACTTGGGGCAGCCCATTTGCAGGGGCAGCAGCTAAGAGGGATCCAGCCTGGGAGCGGTGACCTAGAATCCTACTTTTATCATCTCCAATTCAAAAAATACTTCCAACACACCTCTGGACAACATCCTAACCCACAGAATCCTTCCTACCAACGTTATAATAAAAAGGATTCTGCATGGACTCCTCCTGAGGGTCGAAACAACAGACTGGACTTCTACATAGATTGCGTCCATCAATGTGCACAGGCTGAAATTGTAGGAAAGCAGCATCACTCGCTCCATAACCTAAGCCGTACTGAACACAATGCCATCCACAGCCTCAAGAAAAACACCGACATCATAATAAAAAAGGCTGACAAAGGAGGTGCTGTTGTCATCATGAATAGGTCGGAATATGAACAAGAGGCTGCTAGGCAGCTCTCTAACTCCACATTCTACAGGCCATTACCCTCTGATCCCACTGATGATTACCAAAAGAAACTACACCATCTGCTCAAAAAACTCCCTGAAAAAGCACAGGAACAGATCTGTACAGACACATGGCTAGAACTCCGACCAGGTGTATTCTATTTGCTACCCAAGATCCATAAACCTGGAAATTCTGGATGCCCCATCATCTCAAGCCTTGGCACCTTAACAGCAGGATTGTCTGGCTATGTGGACTCTCTCCTCAGGCCCAATGCTACCAGCACTCCCAGCTATCTTCAAGACACCACTGACTTCCTGAGGAAACTACAATCCATCGGTGATCTTCCAGAAAACACCATCCTGGCCACTATGGAGGTGGAAGCCCCCTACACCAACATACCACACAAAGATGGACTACAAGCCATCAGGAACAGTATCCCCGATAATATCACGGCTAACCTGGTGGCTGAACTTTGTGACTTTGTCCTCACCCACAACTATTTCACATTTGGGGACAATATATACCTTCAAGTCAGCGGCACTGCTATGGGTACCTTCATGGCCCCACAGTATGCCAACATCTTTATGACTGACTTAGAACAACGCTTCCTTAGCTCTCATTCCCTAACGCCCCTACTCTACTTGTGCTACATTGATGACATCTTCATCATCTGGACTAATGGAAAAGAAGCCCTTGAGGAATTGCACCGTGATTTTAACAATTTCCATCCCACCATCAACCTCAACTTAGACCAATCCACATGAGTGGTCCATTTCCTAGACACTACTGTGATGAATAAGCGATGTCACATAAACCCACCCTATACCTGAAACCCAGTGACCACTATACTTGCCTACATGCCTCCCGCTTCCATCCAGGACACATCACATGATCCATTGTCTACAGCCGAGCTCTAAGATACAATCGTATTTGCTCCAATCCCTCAGACAGAGAGAAACACCTACAAGATCTCTATCAAGCATTCTTAAAACTACAATACTCACCTGCTGAAGTGAAAAAACAGATTGACAGAGCCAGAAGAGTGCCCAGAAGCCACCTACTACAGGACAGGCCCAACAAAGAAAATAATAGAACGCCACTAGCCATCACCTACAGCCTCCAACTAAAACCTCTTCAGCACATCAAAGATCTACAACCTATCCTGAAAGATGATACCTCACTCTCACAGATCTTGGGAGACAGGCCAGTTCTTGCTTATAGACAGCCTCCCAACCCGAAGCAAATACTCACCAGCAACCGAACACCATGCAACATAAACAGTAACCCAGGAACCTAACCTTGCAACAAAGCCCAATGCCAGCTCTGTTCACATATCTATTCAAGTGACACCATCATAGGATCTAATCACATCAGCCACGCCATCAGGGGCTCGTTCACCTGCACATCTACCAACGTGATATATGCCATCGTGCCAGCAATGCCCCTCTGCCATGTACATTGGCCAAACCAGACAGTCTCTATGCAAAAGAATAAATGGACACAAATCTGACATCAGGAATCATAACATTCAAAAACCAGTGGGACAACACTTCAACCTCTCTAACCACTCATTGACAGACTTGAAGGTGGCAATTTTGCAACAAAAAAACTTCAAAAACAGACTCCAAAGAGAGACTGCTGAACTTGAATTAATATGCAAATTAGATACAATTAACTCAGGCTTAAACAGAGACTGGGAATTGTTGAGTCATTACACTAATTGAATCTATTTCCCTATGTTAAGTTCTCCTCACACCTTCTATGGGTCATCTTAATTATCACTTCAAAAGGTTTTTGTTTTTCTCCTGCTGATGATAGCTCATCTCAATTGATTAGACTCTTCCTGTTGGTATGCATACTTCCACCTTTTCATGTTCTCTGTATGTATAAATATCTCCTGTCTGTGTGTTCCATTCTGTGCATCCGAAGAAGTGAGCTGTAGCTCAGGAAAGCTCATGCTGAAATAAATTTGTTAGTCTCTAAGGTGCCACAAGTACTGCTGTTCTTTGCGGATACAGACTAACAGGATTGCTACGCTGAAGCCTGGGAGCTGAGAACCAACAGGGAGACTTGGGAACTATAGTTCCTTGGTTAGCTCCCTGCCTATAGAGCCAGCCCTGGAGCAGGGAAAGAACTACATTTCCCAGCATTCCCTTGGCTGCTATCAACAGGGAAGGGAGAGGGAGGGAGTATGGTAGCTGAAACCTCATGCTGCAGCTTGCTGTGAATGGAGAGCTCACTGCTAGAGCGGGGTGGCACTGTGAATGGGGAACAAATGTGCCCAATAAGTAGAAGGCTTTGGCCCAGATACCCCCTTCAGAAGACATCCCCAGACTGGCTTAGGGACACTGGTGTGACCTCACCTTGCAGCCCCCAAAGAAGGAATTGGGGGGACTAAATGGACAGTGCCCCTCTCTATCTGAAGCCTAGCAAGGGAGGTATTTAAAACTAGAATTTAAAATGAAAAGTAAGGGAGGGGAGGCTCTACTGGACCTGGGCAGCTTTAGATACAGTACCAGGCACGTAGGAGGATTTCCACTTCTGAGCCATGGAAGCAGAAATTGACTTTTCCTTTCCAGATTTAGCAAATATTCAGAAAGGGAATCTAGCACCTGCCTTCCAGATCTGAACACCTCAAAATTCAGGAGTGCTCAGGCTCAGTTTGGGCAGCTGGTACTTCATTTCTCCCAAATCAAATATACTGATCCACTGTAATTTCCTGTAGAAAAAGTAGGATAAAATTGAGCAAGAAATGCTTCCCAGAGGTTTTTAGGACTGGAATTGCTATTTTCAACAGCCATTGCCTGTTTGTTTGTTTAAAAGGAAGACAGTAATATTGCACTGGCAAATTCCCCATACAAACGAAGAGTGGAAGAAAGAATAATAAAGGCACCTCAACTTTTCCTCATTTATGGAGGACAGTCTTACAATATGCATCCAGATATCTTCCAATCACACAAGCTGAAAATTGTTTCACTTTACTGCAGCTCTGTAACCATGTGGGAACCAATCCTGTCTGTGTTCTGTGCACATCCAAAATTCCTGCTGAATGACCCACCCTGGGAGCAAGTTACCAGTGACCCAGGGCTGGGGCAGAAGGAGGGTGCAGGTGGGGGGAGGAGCCCAGGGCTGGGGCGGCAGGGGGTGTGTGGGTGGAGGAGCACTGGTGGGGGAGATCCCAGAGCTGGGGCAGCATGGGATGTGTGTGTGCGAGAGCCCAGGGCTGGCTTCGCAGGGGGTGTGGGTGTGGGAAGGAGAGCCCAGGGCTGGGACGGCACAGGGGTGAGGGTCAGGGGGTAGAGCCCAGGTCTGGGGCAGAAGAGGGTTGAGGGTCAGGGGGTAGAGCCCAGGGGTGGGAGTGAGGGAAGGCCCAGAGCTGGGGAGGCAGGGGGTGCGGGGTGGGGGAGAGAGCGCAGGACTCGGGCAGCAGGGGGATGGGAGGACAGACACATTTTTTTTTGCTTGGGGCAGGAAAAAACCTAGAGCCATTCGTGCCTCCACATACCATAAGGTAGGTAGGAGTGGATCATTATTATCCCTACTTGAAAGAGGGAGAAGCTAAGGCTGAGAAAGGAGAATTGACTTGTCTTAGGTCACACAACCAGTCAGTGGCAGAGTTGGGAGTAGGACCCAAGAACCCTGATTTTCTAACTAACCATCGGATCTTGAATTTCAGACATTGAACGGCCTGAGTAAAGTGCTCTCAGATAAGCTCCAGATCAACAACAGTGCACAGTAATTATTCAGCAAGTATTTGAGGAGAACTGCAATGTTAGAGAGAATCATGAACTGCTCAGAGACCATTAATGCAGAGAAGCAGCAATATTCATCAAACATATAAGTGGTTATGACTTATTTACTTGGTCTTGAAAGAGAACAACAAGGACCTGAGTCTCCTCCCTGTCAATAAGCCCCTGCTCAGCCAATCAGGGTAGAGACTGAGGATGAGAGGCTGAGGGTTCTCACCAGAGAGCCCAAAGGATGGCCAGGTCACTGGTGGGGATCACTGCCCAAGCACTATTTCAGCCCCACATTTTTGGGTGGACCTCCCATAGTGGGAGCTGCCGAGCACTCCCCCACAAAACACACCCACACCCACACACCCCCCCGAGGGGACACCAGAAGCAAGAGAAGAAGAGAAAGGAGGGAGGGAGGGATGGAGGAAAAGGTGAAACAAAAAGGACAAACCCTAATGTTCCCAGTGATTCAAAGGGACAAAATCCCAGGTGCAGAATAAAATTCTGCCGCCTTAAGCTCGTGTTTTCCATGCCTAGAATTCATCTGTCACCAGATGGATCAGACTGAACAGGTTTCAAACCTCGAGGAGGCTCTTACCTTCTAAACAAGGACGGCTGTTTTCTAGTAAAATCAGGAAAAGGGAAGGAAAAACTCGAAAGAGATTCCTCCTGGCGCTCACGTACCTGAACCCAAATACTTTCTCAGTCCTCAAAGAGAGACCTGGAGAAGGAGACTTGCTGAAGCAAAGCCACAGGGGTCTCTGAGGTTTCCCTGGCCCTTCGCCCCTGTCCTGCCTGACTGATGTCAGCATCTCTCTGTGAGGTCACCACCTCCCCATCACCTTTGACCAATAGTCTGAGGTCCTGCAAAAGGCCTTTGTGATGTCACTGCCACACCCCTCCCTTGCTGTGCCAATGTCCTGCCCATGACCTGGAACTTTGGAGGTTGAGCTACTCCCTGTGGTCACCCCACTCAAGGAGCATTCGTTCTAGGAAGCAAGCCAGCTAGACAGGAAAACATCAGATGCTGCTCCCAATGCTACACTCCGTTTTTCAGAAATTAGTCAACTTTATGGCTAGAAGAGATGATTAGAGCATCTAATCTGACCCCCTGCATATCACAGGCCTCCTGTATGACTCAATAGCTACTTTTGGGGCAAACACATTCCACAAAGGCATCTAGTCTTCATTGAATGACATCAGGAGATGGCAAATCCACCACTTTCCTTGGTAGCTTGTTCCTGTGGTGAATCATCCTCACTGTTGATTATTTGTCCCTTAAGTGTAATATGAATTTGTCTCTTTTCACCTTCCAGCCTTTGGGTCTTGTTATGCTTTTCTCTGCTAGATTAAAGAGCCCTTTAATAGCCAAGGGCTATTTTTCTCCATTAAGGAACTTCAATGAAGTCACCTTTCAATCTTCATTTGATAAGCTAAACAGGTTGAGCTCTTTCAATAGCTCACTAGAAAGCATTTTTCTCCAGCCCTCAGAACATTTGGTGGCTCTTTGCTACCCCAGCTCCATTTTCACAACATCTTTTTCAAATGAGGACACCAAAACTGGAGGCAATATTCCAGTATCAGTCTCACTGATGCTGTGTCACCTCCTGTGATGTTCTTGACATATTCTGTAACTATAGATCACTATTGCAACCACTCATACATTTGCACCCAATATTGTAGAAAGGTTGTCGTTTAAGGGGTGTATGGAGAGGTTCTGATTGGCTGATTATAATGATGCTATCTCTAGATGTGTATCATTTTTGTTGTTGACATTATGAATATTGACTCTATGCTGCCCATATTTCAAACTTGTGCTATGCTTCCCGGGAACACCCCAGCCAGACAAGTTGGTGTCAGTTCTGCCTATCCTGCTTGATGGCTCATTAAGAACCTTGAGTTATGCAACTGACCCACTGAGAGAAGGCAGATACGCCTTGTGACTCAGCAAGATATGCAGGGACCTGCCTATGGACAGAACTTTAAGGTTTTTTTCTATGCCACGTGCTGGATAGAGTGTCCTTGGGACAAAGAAAGCAAAGACCACATGGCAAGAGACTATAAAAGGCTGATGCCTCGTCTCCATCTTGTCTTCAATCCTGCTTCATATCTCTGGAGGGACTTTGCAACAAACTAAAACTCTGTAAAAAGGACTGAATGACCCATCCCAGCTGTGGATGGACTCCAGAGACTTGATTTGAACCTGCAGTTTATTCCATCACTGCTACAAGCCTGAACCAAGAACTTTGCCGTTACTGGGTGTTAAGGGTTCAAATCCATGTGCATTTTATATAGCAACCTGGTCTATGGATTGTGCCAGCTCTTTTCCAGACCCAAAGTCCAGAGCATAGTCAAGGGACCAGAGGCCTAGCAAATAGTGATCAGCTAAGAGAAAGCTGGGGTAAACGGAAAGCCTTGCTCACTAAGATAGGCCTGGTCAGCAAATTGCCAGTTGTTAGAGCTAAGAACTAAACAATCGTGTCTTATTCAGAGTTGCAGATTGAACAAAGAATCCCTGTTCCTATTGTGTTTGGTTATTCTGTAGGGAGATGTTCTTCCTACACATCCAACCTTGAATTTATGAGAAGTTGGCACGTCAGTATAAAATATGGCATCCTTCCACCTCCCTTCCAAGGGACCAATGCCTTGCCTTTAGACAGACAGAAAACAATCTTTATTGCCATATACTTTCACTGTTTCTTTGCTTTAACACCTACAAATGTACCTGTTGGACCATCAAAAGAGTTGCTCTATTTCTATGGACCTCAAATCAGAATTCAACATAAATATTTTATACTAATAACATTTTATCAAAGTATTCATTAAATGTTAACTTGCTAACTTGAGACTATGGGCGGAGACATTATGTAACCTGTTAACCACTGGCTAATGTGCTATCTTGTCTTGCTGCAAAACTTATCTCAGGGTGTGGAACTGCCTACCCTGTTACTTTCCCCCGCCCATGAAAAACCTATATATTCTATTGTAATCAATTGATTGACAGTGTCTCTGAGCCTAATAACCAAGGTGACTCTCTGCCAGCGCTGTGTGTAATAAACTCCTATTATTGACCTCTACACTGTATAGATTTATCTCCTTCACAGACACCTGCTGAATAAAGAGGAGATTCAGCATCCAGCACCCAGTGGTGCCTGGCTGAATGTGCCTCCTCTCCCCACTGCTTGGTGATCTTTTGATTAAATGGAGAAGACTGCCTTTGCCTCACTGTGCATTGCTTGCAAAAGAAACAGGTCTTTTTGGTGACAATTGTTGAAAGGAGCCACTAGGCAAATGTGGAGACAAGAAAAACATCTCCTAACTGAACTTGCATCTGTGGATGCTGAAGCCACAACACAGAGTGCTAAACGCTATAAGATCACGGCTGGAGTCAGAAGAGTCTCTACCAAAGCCTTTTTCCACCATCAGAGGCCTCTCTGTGCACAGAACTCCTGGTAGCTTGATGGCTGCAGGCAGTGGAGAACTCTATTTTGGCATCTCTTTGTCTCTTTTGTGGTGAGCATCTGCAGTGACTGTTAAAAGGCCTCTGGATAGTGGTCTTTGGGAAGAGCTGGCTGAAGAGCCTTCCTAGTAACCAGGAAATCTTGACTTGGCCTGACAGTTCTTCCTTGCTGAACCTAATGTGTCTGTTGGCTCCTTTTTTGTATCTCTTTTCATAAAAAGAAAAGACCTGTCATCAGAATCCTTCTAAGTGGTGGTTCAAGACTGAGAGAGCTTTCCTTGCGGCTGAGTCTTGGTGCCATGGGGCATGTCTCACCACTGCAGTGCCTCCTGTTGGCCATCCTGGCAATTAGGTCTGGTCCACCGGTGCACCTTCATCCAGTGGCATCTGGCTGCCATCTGTTCTATCATTAGGACCCATGTCACTCTCAGGACTTCAATGTCCTCTTATGGACAGAGCCCTCTGGCTGTGCCCCATTCAGTTCTCTCTCCCCTTCCAGGGGGCAGCTGTCCTTCACCCAGACCCTTGCCTCAGTGGCCAGCTGCAGTCCAGGGTGTAGCCACCTGTGTCAGTGGCAACTGAGGCAAAAGAGGTGCATCTCCAACCCCCACCATCTGTTTCCCTGGACCACTTCCCCACAGACCTAGCACCTTCCTCCATATTTGTATAAGGGCCTTAGTCCGGCAGTAATCAGCCAGGAGGTCACTCATGCTTCCCTTTCCCACCCAGCACTACTCTGGCCATGGTACCCCTCCTTCTCCTTCTCCTTCTCCTTCTCCTTCTCCGCAGCCAATCCTCCCTCCTCAAACTCCAAGGAGTGACTGACTCTTGCTGTGCTGAGCAGCCCTTTATATATGGGCTGCTCCAGCAAGCCTTCTCCAGATTGGCTCTCCCAATAAGCCCTTTCCTGACTGACTGGGTTCTGCGCCGCCTCTGTAAGACTGCCTTAATTTTTTTCCTGATTGTTTGGGGCAGTCACCCGTCACCCCACCACACTTGGAAAGTGGCAAATAAGAAGTCTAGAGCTGAAGGAAAGGTTACCATTACTCAGAACTGAGCCGAGGTTGCTGCGACTGAAACACAGATCACTAACCAGTATATGATCACAGTGTCTGGTGGGAGAAGCACATGTTAGAAGCCCTCTGTAAACTCAGCTGTGGCTTTCTGTGCACAGAGAGCCAGACACCTCAAAGTCTACAAGTCTTGAGGGAAATGGGGAAGGCCTGTACTTTGGAATTTGCAGGTGTTGTCCTGGACCATCAAATGGAACAGTTGTAAACACTTTCTTGAGGCAGGCACCATGGCTTAGCTAGCTTAAAACACCTGTCTAGTAAACAGAAGATCCTGGGATCAACTCCTAGTGGTCCCTTGTTGTATGGCTTTTGTCTCCTCTGCTCACATTTTCCTGTGTCTTTCTAGGAAACAGAAGAGACCTCCTTTGGTCAGGATAAGCTCTACCCTGACATCTGGTGGAAAGAATTTCAGAGAGTGTATTTGCATAGGCACGCTACCCTATCCCAGACTGCTGAGCTGTGGGACTGCTTGGTGACAAATGACTCACCCTCAGTTGGGTGGTACTTGCTAGACAAGGGACATGGGTTGCAAAACCCAGTGAATTGAGAGAGGCTGGGGACAGGTATCTGTGCCTGGTGGTGCAGGCTGCTTGTGGAGCCAGATGCACCAGTTCCACTCCCTCCTCTCTCCACGGTGGAATGTCAGAGTTGATTTTTATTCCCTCAAGAATCTAAATACAGGTTACTGAGCTGAATTCACTTTGGGCTAATGGTGCACTAGCACTGGGGCTCCCCCACTAAGAGCTGAGATCACTAAGAGTTGAAATCACTAAAGAGCTGAAATAACTGAGCTGAGAGCACTGAGTACTGTGCTAACTAGTGTGGGAGCCTGAAGATATATTGTGGAACAGAGCAGCTGGTGGAGTGGAGCAGTTGTGGGGACGGCTGGAGCGTATCACGGGACAGCTGGTGGCAGCAGAGCGGCTGGCCGAGCGGAGTAGCTGTGGGACGGGTGGAGCGGCCCACAGAGCGAGCAGAGCAGAGCTGAGCAGTTTGCAGAGCAGCTCATGGAGCAGAGCAGCTGGTGGAGCGGAGCAGTTTCTGAGGACGGCTGGAGGAGCAGAGTGGAGCAGCTGGTAAAGCGGAGCAGTTCGTGGAGAAGGCAGAAGCAGAACCCACGGAGAGGCAGGGCAGTTGGCCCCAGACCACGTACGGTGCCCCTTTCTATCCAGGCTGGGGGGAGGGACCTCTACAGATAAACTCTCGAACTCTGGGGTGGCATTGACCAGAGACTTTAGAGTTGTTGGACTTTGGGGTGATTGGACTTAAAACCCTAAGGGGAAAAAGGACAGTGCCAAACGTACTTGGAGGTGGGTTTTTGTTTATGGTTTGTTTTATAACCCGGTTTGTGGTGTTTCTCCAATGGGATGCCGCATTGATTCCTCCCTTTATTAAAAAGATTTTGCTACACTCAGACTCCGTGCTTGCGAGAGGGGAAGTATTGCCTCTTAGAGGCGCCCAGGGGAGTGTGGTATGTGAGTGTCCCAGGTCACTGGGTGGGGGCTCGAGCCGGTTATGCATTGTGTTACTGAAACGGAACCCCTGGATACTGAACCCGGCCCTTGTTGCTGCCAACTCAGAGGGGCAGAAGGGTTACATTTTTGGGGGCTCGTCCGGGATCCCTGGGTCAGTACCCCTCGCAAGCACCTGTTGAGTGTTCCACTGTATTGGGCAATAATTGTGTTTATATTTTGAGGAAACTACTGTTTGTATAATGGCTAATATGTCGGGTTTGTTGGGCCCCAGCCCTGCAGCCTCTAGCTCAGGGGTGGCAGACTCAGCCTATGATTGGGCAAAAGCACTGGGGCATATATTGGAAAAGATTGTGTTGGCCTATGATACGTCGAACTCTTGTCGTAAGTTAAGGTTATTTGATGGGGAAGAGGAGTTTGAACTCTGGTCGGAGTATACTACTGAAATGCTGCGGGAGTGGGCCGTACCCGATGTAGAAAAGCGATGATGTCTAATAGAGAGCCTTAGTGGCCCAGCATTAGATGTAATTCGCACCCTGAAGCTCACTGACCCTGAGGTCAGTGTGAAGGACTGCCTAGAGGCCCTTGATAATACCTTTGGGAGCATAGAGGGCCCTGAGGACAGTTACTGTAAATTCATTAATTCCCGACAGCAAAGGGGTGAGAAAATTTCAGCCTATATACAGAGGCTGGAGAGACTACTTCAGAGAGCTGTTATGAGGGGAGCAGTGACTGCTGAGCACATGGATCAGACCAGACTGGCTCACATTATAAGAGGGACTCAGTATCAGAACCCAATCATACTTCATCTCCGACTAAGAGAATGGCAGGAACATCCCCCAAGTTACTCCCAGCTAATAAAGGAGGTCAGGGAAGAAGAAGAAAGGCAGGCAGCCAGCGAGTGTTGGGAAGCCCAAACTTTGGAACCAGCCAGCACGACACCACCGCCAATGGCCAGTGTACTGATGGTGAGCACCACAGAGGAACTTGCCCAACAAATGCAGGTCCTGACAGAACGGATAGCTGAGCTGCAAAGCATCATTGACCGAGCTAAGATTTCCAGGAATAAGGAGCCTCAGACTGTGATGATAGAGAAGTCAGTATCTAGAGTCACCGTCCCACCTCGCCGAATGGGGAAAGGACAATTCTTTTGCTACCGGTGTGGTCAGGATGGGCACAGTGCTGCTAACTGCCATAAGGAAGAGAACCCCTCCTTAGTGTATGAAAAGCTGAGGATTAGTTGGAAGAGATCCAGTAGCTGCCAGAAGGTCCGGGGACAGAGACCACCTAGGCCTAGAGGATTTGAAGATTCCCCCAGAAGAGACCATCCAGTTGGGATCCCTGCAGGACTGATAGGGCCTCGAGCAGAGGTCATGGTGAGGATTGAAGGGGCTGAATGTAAAGCCGTGCTTGACACTGGATCTCAAGTGACTATTATATTTCAGTCATTCTACCAACAGATGCTTAGGCACCTGCCTATACAGCCACTGACTGGCATTGGTCTGTGTGGCCTCAGCATGGATGAATACCCCTATCAAGGGTATGTCATAGTGCACCTGGAATTCCCAGAGGAGGTTGCTGGGGTAAAACAAGAGGTGGACACCGCTGCCTTAATATGCCCTGACCCGAAAGGGACCTCTGATGTGTCTGTGCTGATAGGGACCAACTCCAGCCTCTTCAAGGTGCTCGCGGATTACTGCAGACAATGGGCTGGGGACCAGTACCTGAGTACCCTGATGATCCATACGCTTTGTGCTGAAGCCTATAGGAAGATTGAGAGCACCAAGAAGGAGACATCTGAGCTACCGATTGGGGCACTGAAGTACATGGGTACAACCCCCTTAGTAGTGCCTGCAAGGACGGAGCAAGAAGTACTTGTCATGAGTACCAGGCTGAAAGGCAGTAAAGGGGCATTAGCAATGATAGAGCAGCCGGCTGAAGGAGAGCTCCCGGAAGGAGTGCTGGTCCTCAGTGGAGTCATAACCCTACCTGCTGAAGCCCAGGAAAAGGTGACTATACTGATTGCTAATGAAACAAGTAGAGATGTTGTTGTGAGGCAAGGACAAAAGATAGCAGACCTCTTTGTGCCTGAATGAATTGTAAAACCCCAGTGTGAGACTCAAGTGCCAACAATAGACCCAGCAAAGTTTGACTTTGGAGATTCACCATTGTCCGAGGAGTGGAAAGATCACCTAAGAAGGAAACTTTGTGAAAGATCCAAGGTGTTCTCATTGCATGAGTGGGATGTGGGATGTGCAAAAGGAGTAGAGCACAACATCAGACTACATGACTCTCGACCTTTCAGAGAGAGATCTAGGAGGCTTGCTCTCTCCGAGATGGAAGATGTGTGACAACATCTTCAAGAGCTGGCTGCAATGGCATCATTACAGAGTCCCGCAGCTCATACGCCTCGCCCATCGTGGTGGTCCGTAAAAAGAATGGGAAAATCCGGATGTGTATTGACTACCGCACCCTAAACCGCCGTACTGTGGTTGACCAGTACACAATGCCTCGAGTTCAAGATGCCTTAGACTGTTTGCTGGGAAGCCAGTGGTTCTCTGTGTTGGATCTTCGGAGTGGATACTACCAGATCCCTTTGGGTGAAGAAGATAAGGAGAACACAGCCTTCATCTGCCCATTAGGGTTTTATCAGTTCGAACGCATGCCCCAAGGGATTTCTGGAGCACCTGCCACATTTCAACGTCTTATGGAGAAAGTTGTGGGAGACATGAATTTACTGCAAGTGTTAGTTTATTTGGATGACCTGATTGTGTTTGGAAGAACTTTGGAGGAGCATGAAGAAAGACTTCTTAAAGTGCTTGATAGGCTGGAGGATTATGGTTTGAAGCTTTCAATTGATAAATGCCAGTTCTGCAGGACCTCAGTGAAGTATGTGGGGCACATCGTGTCCCAAGAGGGTGTGAGTACTGATCCTGATAAAATAGAAGCACTCACTACATGGCCACGTCCAAGCAACTACAGAGAACTCAAGACCTTCCTTGGGTTTAGTTGTTATTACCGCAGATTTGTGAAAAACTATGCTACAATTGTAAAACCCCTCAATGATCTTACCAGGGGATATCAGTCCAGCAAGGACAAATCTAAGACCAAGAATAAAAGGCCTTCCGTGCAGAGACACTATGGCCCCTTCGAACCCTTTGGGCCACGGTGGGATGAGAGATGTGAAAGGGCTTTTCGAGCAATCATTACTTGCCTAACTCATACCCCAGTCCTAGTATTTGCTAACCCAAGCAAGCCATTTATCCTGCATACTGATGCCAGTTTGGAGAGTCTGGGGGCAGTACTGTACCAGGAGGTGGAAGGCAAGCGTAAACCTGTAACCTTTGCCAGCCGAGGACTGTCTGATAGTGAAACCCGCTATCCCACCCACAAGCTGGAGTTCTTGGCCTTGAAATGGGCCATCACTGAGAAATTTCGAGACTACTTGTATGGGGCTCAGTTCCAGGTGTGGACAGACAACAACCCACTGACTTATGTGTTAACAAGTGCTAAACTGGATGCTACAGGGCAAAGATGGGTGGCCGCTTTGGCTAGCTATGACTTCAGCATTCAATACCGATCAGGGAGAAGCAATGTAGATGCAGATGCATTGTCCAGGCGTCCACAGGCACCACGACTTGCTGTGATACCCACGGATGGAGTGAGAGCTATTTGCAGTGTAAGTCGCCGAGAGCCGGAGGCCCATGAGAGCCTTCATGGATGTGTTGCTGAAACTTTGGGCCTACCCCCTGAATGCGTGCCTTCTGCTTCAGTAAACTATATTGCTTTGGACCAATCTCCCTTGCCCATGCTCAATACGGCTGACTGGCAAGAGGCCCAGCTGCAAGATATTGACATTCGTGATACACTACTTGCCAAAAGAGAGGGGCGAGGCCCAGCTGAGGTTGTCCCACCTACCCCAGAGGGCAAACTACTATTGAGAGAATGGACCAAACTAAAACTGATTCAGGGAGTGCTACACCGCACGACCACAGACCCTCTACAAAAGCAACGGAATCAATTAGTGCTGCCAAAAGATTACAGAGTCCTGGCCATGAGGGCCCTGCATGATGACTTCGGACATTTAGGGATGGAGAGGACCCTGGAACTTATCCGCAGTAGATTCTATTGGCCACGGATGGCTGAAGATGTTCGCAGGAAATGTGAGACCTGCGCGCGATGCGTTCAAAGGAAAACTCTGCCCACGAGGGCTGCATATCTGAAGAACATCACCAGCAACAAACCTCTGGAGCTGGTTTGCATTGATTTCTTGTCTTTAGAAGTGGACAAGAGGAATATTGGGAACATCCTAGTAGTGACCGACCATTACACGCGATATGCGCAGGCATATCCCACACGTGATCAGAGGGCCACCACTGTCGCTCGAGTACTGTGGGAAAAATATTTCTCAGTTTATGGATTCCCAGCCCGGATACACTCGGATCAGGGACGAGATTTTGAGAGTCACCTTCTGAAGGAGGTGCTGAGGATAGCAGGTATTAAAAAGTCGAGGACAACGCCTTACCACCCACAAGGTGACCCTCAGCCAGAGAGGTTCAACCGAACCCTATTGGATATGTTAGGGACTTTGCGGCCAGAGCAGAAGGCAACCTGGAGCCAACATGTTGCATTTCTGGTGCACGCCTACAATGCCACAAAGAACGATGCTACGGGGGTCACCCCATATCTCTTGATGTTTGGGCGAGAACCAAGACTACCCATAGATTTGTGCTTTGGTGTATCAGAGGATGGCGATAGCTATGAAACCCATCAGCAATATGTATCCCAACTACGAGAAAAGCTACGGGATGCTTATCACTTAGCTACGTCTGCAGCTCGGAAGAACGCAGACCGCAACAAACAGCGATATGATGCTAGGGTGCGTCTGCAAGTGCTCCAGCCAGGGGACAGAGTCCTGCTGCGAAATTTGGGTATTGCTGGCAAACACAAGATAGCTGACAGATGGAAGGCAATACTTTACTTAGTGATGGAAAAGCTAGGAGACCTGCCGGTCTACAAGATCAAACCTGAAGAGGGTCCAGGGCAGACCAAAACCGTGCATAGAAACCTTTTGCTCCCTGTGGGAGAATTGGTAGGCAGCCCTTATGAGATGGGCCACAACAAGGCAACTGGGCAGAACGAAGGTGCTGTACGAAAGCCGCCTTCCAATGTGGACAGCCGGCCTCCTGCAGCTAACCTACCCCTACTCAGCACATCTGACAGTGAGTCTGAGGAGGAAGACACAACCATGGTGTATCCTGGGATGAAGACAAGATTTCAGTCTCGATCCGCTGAATCAGAAGAGAGCACATCCTCTTCTGCCCTAAACCCTATGGCAGAAGTATTTAGGCCCATTCCTGACATCCCTGAGCCACTGGTGGGACCTCCGTGTAATGACTTACACAGGCTATTGGACAGTGGTGATATACAGATGGAGGATGTCCAGAGCACCTGCGACCCTCCACTGTTAGGACTAGAAATGCAGGAGCCTATGCCAGTATCTGAGGGGAACTCACAGGAAACCTCCCCATCCGGCACTCAAGAGGATGTCCCCCCTACCATAGCAACAGAGATTCTCAATAGGCGAGACAGGGTAATAAGACCACTGAAACGGTTAACTTACGATGCACCTGGGGTGATTAGTGAGGAGCCTATACATTTAGCGCACAGGTTTGTGAAAGCTAAAGTAGGCTATCTAATGCCTTTTGGAGGGGACCAATAAGTTGGTATAGTAGGGAACGTGATTTGTCGGGACGACAAATTCTTGGCTGGGGGAGGATGTAAGCAGAGTCAGGATAAGCTCTACCCTGACATCTGGTGGAAAGAATTTCAGAGAGTGTATTTGCATAGGCACGCCTACCCTATCCCAGACTGCTGAGCTGTGGGACTGCTTGGTGACAAATGACTCACCCTCAGTTGGGTGGTACTTGCTAGACAAGGGACATGGGTTCCAAAACCCAGTGAATTGAGAGAGGCTTGGGATAGGTATCTGTGCCTGGTGGTGCAGCCTCCTTGTGGAGGCAGATGCACCAGTTCCACCCCCTCCTCTTTCCACGGTGGAATGTCAGAGTTGATTTTTATTCCCTCAAGGATCTAAATACAGGTTACTGAGCTGAATTCACTTTGGGCTAATGGTGCACTAGCACTGGGGCTCCCCCACTAAGAGCTGAGATCACTAAGAGTTGAAATCACTAAAGAGCTGAAATAACTGAGCTGAGAGCACTGAGTACTGTGCTAACTAGTGTGGGAGCCTGAAGATATATTGTGGAACAGAGCAGCTGGTGGAGTGGAGCAGTTGCGGGGATGGCTGGAGCGTATCACGGGACAGCTGGTGACAGCAGAGCGGCTGGCAGAGCGGAGTAGCTGTGGGACGGGTGGAGCGGCCCACAGAGCGAGCAGAGCAGAGCTGAGCAGTTTGCAGAGCAGCTCATGGAGCAGAGCAGCTGGTGGAGCGGAGCAGTTCCTGAGGACGACTGGAGGAGCAGAGTGGAGCAGCTGGTAAAGCGGAGCAGTTCGTGGAGAAGGCAGAAGCAGAACCCATGGAGAGGCAGGGCAGTTGGCCCCGGACCACGTAAGGTGCCCCTTTCTATCCAGGCTGGGGGGAGGGACCTCTACAGATAAACTCTCGAACTCTGGGGTGGCATTGACCAGAGACTTTTGGGTTGTTGGACTTTGGGGTGATTGGACTTAAAACCCTAAGGGGAAAAAGGACAGTGCCAAACGTACTTGGAGGTGGGTTTTTGTTTATGGTTTGTGTTATAACCCGGTTTGTGGTGTTTCTCCAATGGGATGCCGCATTGATTCCTCCCTTTATTAAAAAGATTTTGCTACACTAAGACTCCGTGCTTGCGAGAGGGGAAGTATTGCCTCTTAGAGGCGCCCAGAGGAGTGTGGTATGTGAGTGTCCCAGGTCACTGGGTGGGGGCTCGAGCCGGTTATGCATTGTGTTACTGAAACAGAACCCCTGGATACTGAACCCGGCCCTTGTTGCTGCCAACTCAGAGGGGCAGAAGGGTTACACCAGTATATGATCACAGTGTCTGGTGGGAGAAGCACATGTTAGAAGCCCTCTGTAAACTCAGCTGTGGCTTTCTGTGCACAGAGAGCCAGACACCTCAAAGTCTACAAGTCTTGAGGGAAATGGGGAAGGCCTGTACTTTGGAATTTGCAGGTGTTGTCCTGGACCATCAAATGGCACAGTTGTAAACACTTTCTTGAGGCAGGCACCATGGCTTAGCTAGCTTAAAACACCTGTTTAGTAAACAGAAGATCCTGGGTTCAACTCCCAGTGGTGTCTTGTTGTATGGCTTTTGTCTCCTCTGCTCACATTTTCCTGTCTTTCTAGGAAACAGAAGAGACCTCCCTTGGTATCCAAGTAACTGCTTGCTAAGGAAAAGGCTTCTTTGGAGAGAAGCATTGGAAAGAATCAAATCACAAGCCTGGAGTTGATGAAAAGGCTGCTGTGACTGGCATTAGCCTGGCGATTGCTTCAACTGCAATTGCTGCAACACGAGAGCCTGTGCCACACGTCCTTGGGGTTCGCTGGGGATGTCCACACAGAGAGGCCATGTCACCTTCCCTTTGATTGTCACTGATGAGAAATGGAGCAGCTGAGAGAAAAGTCCCAGAGAGCAGCACCGTGGCTAAGCTGGCCAAGGCACCTGCCAGGTAAAGTGGAGGTTAGAGATGTAGTACCCAGTGGTGCCTTCCAAATGTGTCTGCTCTTCCCATCTTTTGGTCAATCTTTCGAGGAAGCAGAGAAGACTGCCTTTGCCTTGCAGTGCAGATGCTTCCAAAAGAAACTGGTCGTTTTTTTCTGACAAGTGTCAGAAGGAGGCACCTAAGAAACATGGGGACAAGGAAAAGGTCATCGTAACTCAACTTGCATCCATGGCTCTTGAGGCCACAACGCAGAGCACAGAGCACTGTAGGACCACAGCTGGTGACAGAAGGGGCTTTTCCAAAGGCATTTTCCACTAGCAGGGTCCTCTCTGTGTGCAGAATTCCTTATCGTTTGATGTCCACAGGCCCTGGAGATCACCATTTGGCATCTCTCTCTCTGTCTCAGTGAACATCCACTGTGGTAGTTGAAAATCTGTGATGAGATCTACAGGATGAAACCTGAACAGAGGGACCCCTGAGCCCTGTGTCCCACCGCCTGGATTCCCTCTCACACTGTGATGCTGTGACAGGCTGCAAATCTCTGGCACATATTTCACTTACACAGACATCCACAGGTCGAGGCACATCCAACTGAGTTACATGAATGCTTCTCCCAGCCACTCATAAAACTAATGATAGAGAGCCTCCCGCCAATTCCCCCCAGCTCTGCAGCCTTGCACCCCTGGATTATACTGCAGGAAGGGCCAACCACAGAGGCTGCCTCCCCCACATGCGGGAAAAAGGCTTGACCTGCTAGCCCTGCAGACTAAGTCTCCAGGCCTCCAGCTTGTCCCATTCAACCCAACGGCTTGATCTTGTGGCCAGAATTATTTGCAGTTATGATTTCCCCCAGCAGTACTGCACAGGGGTCCATGGTCAGCTCCAGCACAGGCCTCACAGGAAGGCTTAATGCTCAAGCTGCAGCACATGCTTTGCAGGCTTAAGGCTGGGCTTCCCATAGCAGGAGAGAAGAAGAAGACTCGGACCCTGGTGAGGCAGGCTGGGGCTTCCTGGATCCCATTTGCTCACAGCCAGCCCCCCGCCCCCACTCCCAAGTCGTCAATGGCACCCCCAGGTCAGCCAGAATGAAGCAGCGGTTTTCACTTCACCAAGTCCACTTATGGCTTACAGGCAACTCCCAGACTCCACAGCCAACCATCTTGGCCAGAAAGGAGCCCACTCAGCCTCACCATTGCTTCTTTTCCTTCCCCGCAAAACTCCACTTCTCCTGACCTGCAAGTAGCCATCTCTGGGATGCCAAGAGGCAGGCAAAGGGGTCTATCTCCCAGAAGCCAACCACACCTCCATGGGTTCGGCCCTCAGAAGGGCAGATGGGGGTTTCCTGGATCCCAGTTGCTCACGGCCAGCCCAGCCCCCACCTCTAAAGCCATCAATCTATAGGCCAACCTCCAAGGGGAGAGGAGGCCAAGCCACAAGCCTCCAAAAGGTGACACACCTAAGTGCTCTAGGTTCTCCAGACTGACACCAAGGTGTTTTCTCCATTTACATCAGCACCCTCTGTCATGCAGGGGTTGGAGTTATCCCAGGGACAGGCCAATAGCAGAAGGAGGAGTGCCTTCCTGGACAGCAAGGGGATTTGAGAAAAGGAAGCCAGCCTGTTTCTGAACCAGGGATCTTTTCTGTATTGGGCATATGTGATAACCACTACACTACCGAAACTCTGTCTGCTTAGCTTGTGCTCACCCTGGCACACACTGATGGGGAAACGTAGAGCGAGTGGTGGCAGCCCTCCAATAGGTCAGCTGGCAGAGCAGAGGACTGGAGCCGGTGCTCAGAAAGTCATCCTGATGTCGCCCTTCTGAACCTTGCTTGAAGGAAAGCTTCTTTTTCTTCCCCTTGCTGACGAAGAACAAGAGAAGAATGAAAGGGCAGGTGGGCCAGCTCGGTGCAGAAGCCCATGCTGTCTTTTCCTGCTGCATAGCCTGAAATGAGGCGTTTGTGGCAGTTAAAGGAACTGCTGCACTGTCAGAAAACAGCCCAGCCCTGCACAAAGGGAGAAAGAAGCACCTGCTAGAGCTTGGGATTGAACCACAGACCTTTAGCTTAGCACTCACCCAACTGAACTACTTCAACAGCTGCTAGGTTTCTTTTTAGCCTGTTGCTTTTCTGTCTGGGATGCTTTTGTCAGTGGCCCATTCAGACAAAATTCACTTTTGCTTTCCTTAGCTGGCTAAAGTCCTTGTTTCCTAAACCAGGCAATCCTGGGTTCGACTCCCAGTGGTGCCTTGGGAAGTGGCTTTTGTTGCACCTGGCATTGGCTACTGTCAGAAGACAAGATTCAGAGCTAGATGGACCTTTGGTCGAACCCAGTATGGTTTTTCTTATGGTTTAAATTACACTCACAGGCACTGATAATAGAGTTACAGAAAGTTTAGGTGTTAAGAGCTGATAGGTCAGTGGTCCAGTCCCCTCAAGGATGACCCCCTCCCTCTGGGGGAGGGGCAGATCTGAGCTCTCACACCAAATGCCCATTGTGGCTCCCAAAATCTGTGAGCGGCTCATTTACTTTACACACAGGATTGAGACCTACTTTGTGCCCAGTGTCTGAGAATGAAAATCCTAAACCACCCTTTGAAATAACAAATGCAGCAGGATGTGCTATTGTCCCTGCCCCAGTGCAGACAGACCAATGGAGAAATGCCATTGAGTCCAGGGTAATACATCACTGCAGTTTTACCATTTCCACTTGCTAAACTCCCTCCCAACCTTCTGGGCTCCTAGAGCAGGGTACTGAGTCTGAGCCCAGACATGTGCACTGCAACTTTACTCCAGACCTAGCTGCATGATCCTGATTAATGTGACATAGACCAACTATGGGTGTTTCATTGCGCTGGAGACATAGCCTAACGTTATGTCTACACTGTGATTAAAACACCCAGGGCACCTGTCTCAAAGCCCAGGTCAGCTGACTCAGGCTTATGGGACTTGGGCTGTGCAAGACTATAAAATTACAGTGCAGATATAGGGACTTGAGCCCAACCTCTGAGACCCCTCAGAGGGGTGAGGGTTTCTGAACCCAGGCTTCAGTCTGAACACAAATATCTGCACCACAGTTTTTAGCCTCTCAGCTTTAGCTCCATGAGCCCAAGTCAGATGACCCAGGCCAGCCCTGCTGCCATATTTATCCCAGGAGGGATGGACTCTAAGGGTACGTCTCCATTGCAATGGAAGCCCAGGTGTGGCACGCTGTGCTCAAAGCAGCACCCTGGTAGCCCCATATTCACCACTCTCATATAATGGTAACATGGTTTGTACAAAGTCTGCCTTGTGAGGTATCATTTCAAAAGTCTTGATCTGTTGAACATTAATATCTTGTTGGATTGTGTGTGCTCGCATTCGTTGGGAAGTTATGAAGTTTTGCCCTGTGTGCATTACTGAAATACGTTATGAGGTTGGGAAATGCCCCCCACCAGCCTTTCAGATGTGACAATGGAGGAGCCAGACTCGCTGCTGGCCCATTGAAGGTATCCACACTCCCAAGGACTATCCCAGGAACTGTGTACAATGCAGAGTTCTCCGAGATAGCCCAGCAACAATGGACACTGCTTGACTCACGTCATTGCAAAGGTATTTCCTAGCAAGTTGGAAGAAACTATGAAAGGGGGGGTAGAGACATTATGAATTGGCCTCTCTCCCCCACAACTCAATACCTGTAAACACATCTGGAGGACAAACACTGAACTGAGATAAATCAGAAGAGAATAATAATAATACATTCAAATCAAAGTCCCCAAACAGACTAGTATTGGTTTTTCAGCAGAAAATTTTCAGTCTGGGGAATTTTGTTTTCTCAGTCAGACCTTGCCAAGGGAAGCAGGGAGAAAATGTTTGAGTTGCCTCCTTCAGAACAGTTTGGCCTAGACACTAGCTCAGGTTCACGGTTGTGGCCTTGCTAAGGATGGGGGTCTTTTAATTATTTGGGCAGGTCCCAGGGTGTTTGGGGGAGATGATGAGGATGTTACCTTTTGAGATAAAGACTAAGAAATACAGGACTAGAGAAATTTTTTTTTAGAAATCTGGGATTTAGACATTTAATTTAAAGCAAGGGGGGCGGTCTGAGTTTCTGAGAAGGTTTTTGTTTGCAAGAAGCAACATTGTTGGGTCTGTTATTGTACCAAAGGGGGAGATGGTTATCTATAAAGGAGGGGTGAAAACTAAATGCATCTGATGAGGATTAATTTTGAACCCATGCGTGCAGAGGATAATGGATTCAGCCATCCATCACCTTAGCCACTTGGCCACCTCATCTGAACTGTTAAAAAAGGGACAAGAGGAGAAATCTAAGGCCAACAGTGATAGGGACAATATGGAGTTTTTAAATACTAAGCAGAAGCAGGGGCTGAATATGCTTCCAACTCACATCTAGTGAGGAGCTGGGAGAAAGATTTCAGGAACAGACTGTGTTTGCATAGACACACCTGCTCTGCCTAAGTATGCAGCATGATGGGGCCGCTTCCCCAAAATGACCAGTTTTGGCTGGTGTTGGGTTACAAATCACTTTAAGATTGAGTGGAATGAAATGTTATTATCCTTCCTGTATGAGTGAAGGGCAGCAGAACATACCTAGTTGGTCCTTATGGAGGGGTAGGTGGGTGAGGAATAGCTTTTATTGAACTGCATAGAAGTGATTGAGGACATCATCCTAAACCAGTGGTCCCCAAACTTTTCACACTGTGCCCTCTTAACCATGGCTGTGGGCCCTTGGAAGCCGCGGTCGAGAACCAGGGCTGGGAGTGGGACTGTGGCTTGCTGGTGAGAGGGGTGCAGACACAGGTAAGGGGGTTGCAGCTGGGCCAGGGGCTCAGGCTGAGGGTAGAGTAGGCAAAATGCTTGGACAGAGTGGGGCTGAGTGTTGCTCCCTCCATGGGGGCTGGCTCAACCTTGAGGTGCCTCCATGAACATTCCTCTGTGCCCCCCTAGGAGGCATGCCCCACATTTTGGGAATCACTGCCCTAAACTGACCCCTAGTCACCAAGCAGGGGCTAGTGATGCCAAAGCCCAGGGACAGGGAGCTTTGCCAGAGTGGCGCCTGCAGGTCACGTGCTGGGGGGCTGACACAGGCTCAGTGCTCTGGAACAGCTCTGAGCCAAACCCAGGCAGAGTCCTCATCAGTGTAACACTGCCCAGGGGACTCTGTCACTGGGGGAAATCTCCTTGCCTTCAGCACGAGCTGGGACTGACCTTGGACCTTTCAGCACCCGTTCCATGCCAGGAGCTTCCTGTAGTGAGTCACCTTAGCAGGACACCTGGGAAAGCCTTACACGCCCCTCCCCAAAGGAGTCATGCACCCTCAACTTCCACAATCCCCAGTGACTCTCAGCCAGCGTTGTAAAACAGAAGGTTTATTAGTGGTCTGGAATACAGCCTGGGAAAGTTCTTTGTTAGCACAGGAAGTAGGAAGATTGAGCAAAGTCCATCTCCATGAGACCCAAAACTCAGAGCCTGGGCTCTCCCCTTGAGTCCCAAAACCAGCAGACTCCTTGCTTCCAACAGCCCAACTCAGCCAGGTCCTTTTGTCCCTCTTCTGTCCTTTGTTCTGTTTCCCTGGCAACCTGGTCACCTGGCCTCCACCTCTTTCTTTGTTCTCTGAAGGACATAAATCACACCGTGTAGAGGTCAAGCAGAGGAGTTTATTGCACACAGCGCTGGCAGAGTGTCACCTTGCTTATTAAGCTCAGAGGCACTTTCAATTAACTGATTACTGCAGAATATATAGATTTACCATGGGTGGGGGACAGTGACGGGGTAGGCAGTTCCGCACCCCAGCTTAGGTTTTGCAGCAAGACAAAATAAGCATATTAGCCAATGGTTAACAGGTTACATAATGTCTCCGCCCATGGTCTCAAGTTAGCAAGTTAACATTTAATGAATACTTTGATAAAATGTTATTAGTATAAAATATCTCTGTTGAATTCTGATTTGGGGTACATAGGAATGGAGCAACTCCTTTGATTGTCCAGCAGGTACATTCCTAGGGGTTAAAGCAAAGAAACAGTGAAAGTATATGGCAATAAAGATTGCTTTTTGTGTGTCTTAAGGCAGGCATTATTTCCTGGGAAGGGAGGTGGAAGAATCCCATATCTTATACTGACATGTGCCAACTTCTGATAAACTCAAAGTTGGATCTGTGGGAAGAACGTTTCCCTACAGAGGAGACTAACACAATAGGAAAAGGGATTCTTTGTTCAATCTGCAACTCTGAATAAGACACTATTCGTTAGTTCTTAGCGCCAACACCTGGCAACTTGCTGACCAGGCCTATCTTAGCAAGCAAGGCTTTCTGTTTACCCCAGCTTTCTCTTAGCTGATCCCTATTTGCTAGGCCTCTGGTCGCTTGACCATAATCTGGACTTTATGTGTGGAAAAGAGCTGGCACAATCCATAGACCAGGTTGTTATATAAAATGCACATGGATTTGAACCTTTCACACCCAGGAATGGCAAAGTTCTTGGTTCAGGCTTGTAGCAGTGATGGAATAAACTGTAGGTTCAAATCAAGTCTCTGGATTGAGATGGATCATACAGTCCTTTGTAGAGAGCTTCAGTTTGTAGTAAAGTCCCTCCAGAGGTATGAAGCAGGATTGAAAACAAGATGGAGGCGAGGCAACAGCATTTTATACTCTCTTGCCATGTGGGTTGGTGTGTGAGCTCAGCCTTGCATTCCATCCCTGATGTTTCATGGACTAACAACAGCAGCAGAAAGAAAGAGCTGAGCCAATATCTCCCTGGTAGGGATGCAGGTGACCACGTCCCCTCTGTCTGACCATCGCCATTGCAGGAGAGAAGGGTTCACTGGAATCAAATGCCCTGGCTCAGACAAGAGACATGGGGAGGTTTTGCTGTTCATGGATCTGTGCAAATGAAATTGTGTCTCTGTGTGAAATTGTGGAGGGAAATGAAACGTCCACATGGTGGCCCAGTGCCTTAAGGAATGTGGGCGATGGATTCTGGCTGAGAAATGATTTAACAGGAATTTGTAACAATGTATTGCCCTGATTAAAAGCTATGGCTATAAGGCAGCCACTGTTGTTAGCACTTCAACCTGCATGGAGACACCCGAATGCAGTGGTGAGCTGGAGCCGGTTCTCACAGACTCCCAAAAACCGGTTGCTAAAATTAGACCTCTGTGGAGAACGAGTTGTTAAAGGGCCAGGAAGTGGACAAAGAACTTCAGTCCAAGGGCCGGACCATCCTGTTGCTCCCAGGATTCCCAGCTGGGGAGGCTGAGGCTTCCCGGGCCCCTCCTCCGCTTCCCCCCAGCTGCAGCATGGCCAGCCGCCGGCACCAGCTGGGCAGTTCAGCTGAGCTCAAGAGTTGTCCTGCTGCCACTTTTTGAGAGGCCCGGCAAGGTGTGTGTGGGGTCTTGCTGCACGCTCCACGGCTGGTTAGAGGGGAGGGGAGGGGGCAAGTGGGGCAATTGGCCCAGGCCCTGCAGGGGCCCCTGGCCCCACGAGGATGTCTCTCCCGGGCCCTCTCCTGCTTCCCCCACCCAGAAGAGCTGCAGCATAGCCAGCAACTGGACAGCTCAGCTGACCTCTAGGCTGCCGGCAAGGTAAGGGGGCGCAAGCTCCGGGGCCATGGGGGTGGGGTGGGCAAGTGGGGCAATTTTCCCTGGGCCCCTGGCCCCACGAGGATGTCTCCCCACAGACCCCCCACCCCCTCGCAGAGCTGCAGCATGACCAGCAGCTGGGCAGCTCAGCTGAGCTTCTGAGTTGTCCTGCTGCTTTGAGCTGCTGGCAAGGTAAGGGGGGAAGGGGCTGCAAGATCTAGGGTTGCCGGGAGGCAAGTGGGGCAATTTGCCCCAGGCCCTGCAGGGGCTCCCGGCCCCATGGGTATGTCTCTCCTCCCCCAACCCCTCCTCCACTCCCCCCCTTAAATCAGAACTTTTTATAGGGAACTGGTTGTTAAGATTTTGGCAGCTAATCACTGCCTGAGTGGGTGTCAAGTCCATTGCCTTAACCAGGGGTAGTCGATTATTTTATCAAGATCCAAATTTCTTGGTCAAGGTCTAGTCAATGTCTAGATGACAGAGAAAATAATACACTGATGATAATAAGAAGAATATAGAAAGATTTTGCAGTCACTATGGGCATAACTATGATGATTGGTTTGTGTTTCACTCTTTATATTCGACACCACCACTGCCTTTCCCTTTAGTCTTGTAGTTTACCAAGGGTAAAACTAAACATCTCTTCAGATACAAGGGAGTGTTGGTGTTCATTCCTGTTAGCTACACAGGGGCTTGATGTAGCTGCTTTCAATCCTCCGGCTCTGCCAGGATAAGTAACATTTCAGGGTGTCACTGAACTGAAGGAGGGAGATCATTTTTTGACAGATGACGCCTCCTCTTAAACGTGTTTGTCTGGCTGGCAGCCCTGGTTCCCAGGTCTCTCCTGAGGGAAAAAAGTTTCTCTGCAAAATACTGAAACTTTTAACAGAGAGGAGGGAAGGCGATGGCCACATGATCAGGCCAGTGTGTATGACAACATGGTCTTTTTTGTGGGATGACTCTGAACATTGACTGATCTCCACTCCTTTGGATTTGAAGAGATGTTTAGTTGTGCACTTGGGAACCTATAAGGGTGAAGCAATTTTATGGATGGTGACACTATGATTGAAGGGTTTTTTAATGTTGTAGAAATTGTTAAAAACACTTAGCTTAAACTGGAACTGCCTGTTGTTAAAGACTGGTTTCCCCACGTCAGTTCCAAAAGCTCTTCTAGAAACACCCTGGGTTCTCTCCTGCCTCGGTGGGAACTAGAGGGAATCGTCCCCTGCAGCTCTTGGCTCCAGGCTGATTTTTCTGGGGAGGGGATGTGGAATTGATTTGTTCGCTGTTGAGAAGGGAGCTGGGCCAGTTCTCAGGGAACCAGAACTCTCAGCATCTTCCCAGCCCAACCCAGGCTGCTGCCCTGTCCCAGCCTGTTCCCCTGGGGCCCCTGCATGTTTGACTTTAAAGCGGGCCAGGAGCAGCAGCTGAGGCAGAGGACAGCCTGGGCCGGGCAGATCAAAGGAGTTTAACTAGCAAAAAAGGTAAAATGGCAGTGGAGTATTACCTTGGACACGACGGCATGTCTCCATTGGTCTGTCTGTTTTGGGGTAGGGACAATAACACATCCTGCTGCATTCGTTATTTCAAAAGGCAATTTAGGATTTTCATTGTCACACACGATGCACAAAGCAGGACTCAACCTTGGGCGTAAACTAAACAAGCTGCTCACAGATTCTGGCAGCCGCAATGAGCATTTGGGTGAGAGCTCAGACCTGCCCCTGTCCCAGAGGGAGAGTGTCATCTGTGTGGGGACTGGACCACTGACCTACCTGCTCCTAATTCCCAAACTTTCAGTAACTCTATTATCAGTGCCTGTGAGTGTTATTTAAACCATAAGAAATACCACACTGGGCTAGACCAAAGGCCCATCTAGCTCTGAATCCTGTCTTCTAACAGTAGCCAAAAACAGGTGCCCCAACAACCAGTCAACAAGGCACCACTGGGAGTTGAACCCAGGATCTCCTGTTTACAAAACATATGCTTTAGCCAGCTAAGCCATTGTGCCTGTGGGTGGCTAAAATCCACTGTCTGCCCACACCTGACTCCCTGCCATCGCCACCGGGGCCTGACAAGCTTTGTTTGTGTTTGGATTCTGCAAAGCAGAGGAACAGGTGACGTTGTTCTTACAAGTTGTGTGTGAGTGAATCTTTGGCCAGGTCTGCACTACAAAGTTGTTTCAGCAGAATTATATTGCTCAGGTGTGTAAAAAACACACAAGGCTACCTCGGTCGGCAGCTTGTGGCTGGTGTACAAACTGCAATGCCACATCTGGCGACAAAACTGCCCTGTTTTGCTGACAAAATAAAACAACTTCGATGAGAGGTCTAGAGCTTTTTGCAGCAAACTTAAAGTGACAGAGTAGACGCTGCTGTTCATTATATCACCATAACTGGACTCCTCCAGTATCCCACAATGCTCGCCGTGAACTCGCCTGCCCTGCATTCCTGCTACAGAGCCAGGGGCCCCTCCCCTTTCATTGGTCTGGGAAGTTCTGACAAGTGAGCCTGCTGCTCTGCTCTGGCAGCCAGGAGCAAATCACTGCCATGGAATGCTGCTCTCTCCTGCACTGCGAACACAGAACAGACGGCGGGAGCTTCCTTACAGTGTGAGGGGGCCACTGGCATCCGAACTGTGACACGCTCAGGACACCCTTTCGCTTGAGGAGGCTCTTACCTTCTAAACAGGGATGGCTGTTTTCTAGTAAAATCAGGAAAAGGGAAGGAGAAAACTCGAAAGAGGTTCCTCCTGGCGCTCACATACGTGAACCCAAATACTCTCTCAGTCCTCAAAGAGAGACGTCGAGAAGGAGACTTGCTGAAGCAAAGCCACAGGGGTCTCTGAGGTTTCCCTGGCCCCTCGCTCCTGTGCTGCCTGGCTGATGTCAGCATCTCTCTGTGAGGTCACCACCTCCCCACCACCTTTGACCAATAGTCAGAGGCCCTGCAAAAGGCCTTTGTGATGTCACTGCCACACCCCTCCCTTGCTGTGCTAATGTCCTTCTCCTGGCCAGGCCCTTTGGAGGTTTGAGCTACTCCCTGTGGATCACCCCACTCAAAGAACGTTCGTTCTATGCAGCAAGCCGGCTAGACAGTAAAACATCAGATGCTGCTCCCAATGCTACACTCAGTTTTTCAGAAATTAGTCGACTTAATGGCCAGAAGAGACCATTGGAGCATCTAATCTGACCTCCTGCATATCACAGGCCTCCTGTATGACACAATAGCTACTTTGGGGGCAAACACATTCCAGAAAGGCATCTAGTCTTCATTGAATGACATCAGGAGATGACGAATCCACCACTTTCCTTGGTAGCTTGTTTCTATGATGAATCAGCCTCGCTGTTGATTATTTGTCCCTTAAGTGTAAAATGAATTTGTCTCTTTTCACCTTCCAGCCATTGGGTCTTGTTATGCTTTTCTCTGCTAGATTAAAGAGCCCTTTAAGAGCCAATATTTTCTCTCCATTAAGGAACTTCAATGAAGTCACCTTTCAATCTTCTTTTGATAAGCTAAACAGGTCGAGCTCTTTAAATAGCTCACTAGAAGGCATATTTCTCCAGCCCTTAGAACCTCTGGAGGGACTTTGCTACAAACTGATGCTCTCTAGAAAGGACTGAATGACCCGTCCCAGCTGTGGATGGACTTCAGAGACTTGATTTGAACCTGTATAGTTTACAGAGGAAGCTGTGCAGCTCTATCCACGATGGCTGAGAAACGTCAGGTAATTGTTGCCTTTTGTAACTTCCACAGGAGCCCAGCACAGACAATCTGGAGAAAGCGGCAGAAGCTATGCGGCTCTGTTTGCCCCAGAGCCCCACAGGGAGAATCTAGAGAAAGGGGAGTCATTCTTCACCTGTGCTCCCAGAAGAGCTGCTAGGACTCCTTCCTTTTCTACGCTCTCCCTTCCAGCAAGAAATGTTATCAAGGACCAGCTTTAGGGGAACTGCTGCCCTGGGCAAAACGTGTACTTAGGCACTTCCCCATCACCCCTGGACGATCGCCCTCCCCCTTTACCACTAGCTCTGCACTCCCAACCCTTGCGCCTCCTTCACCCCAACTCCTGCCCCCTCCTGTGCCCTAACCCCTACGCTGTGTCCCCTTTGCCCTTAACTCCCACACTCCCCTCCTGTGCCACCAGTCATTGCCCCTCTCCTGCACCCCCTTCACCCGTAACCCCTGCACCCCCTCCTGCACCCGCGGGGGAAACTGACCTGTGTGCATGGAGCAGCTGGCATTGCTGCCAGCTCCTCCCTGGAACGCTGCTCGTCCAGGCACCCCTAAGGGTTGTGGGGGCGAGAAGCGACATCATCCGAGCTCCCTGCATCCAGGTCACTTTCCTCAGCCAGGCTGCATAAGGGGAGGGCAGAGAGCAGCAGCTTCTGATGCTCCCCTCACAGCACAGCCCAAGTGGGGAAAGTGACCAGGACGCATGGAGCACATAGTGTTGCTCCTCGCTCCCCACAACCCTCTATGGAACCATGGAGGAGCATTGGGGCAGGGGACAGCAGTGAGCACCTTTGCACTGGCACATGGTGCCCTTTGACCCCCTGGAGCCCTGGGCGGCTGCCGGGGGGCCCCATCCCTAAGGCCAGCCAGGCTCCCCAGCACGAACAGCAGAGAACACAGGGAGACTGGCCACACACTGAGCAGTAGTAGCCTGGGTGGCTCGTAATGGAGGCTCGGGAGTGGGGCTCAGCGTCCCCAAATCTTGCGTCGCCAAGGGGGCAGTGGGGCCTATGACTAGGGGCCCTGGCCAAATTGGGCCCCCCTGGAAAAGTCTGCCCCATGTCAGCACCAGGGCTGAAGGAGCTCCCACTCCCTGCTATGGCCCGGGAGCTGCAGCAGGGGCACAGAGCTTCTCTGGTCTCGGGGCCACAGTGGTTGCAGGGGTAAAGGAGTGATAGGGTGGGGCCAGTGGGGGAAGGGGTGGAACAGAGGTGACATAGTGGATGGGGCCATGAATGGAAGGTGCAGAAGGGGGCAGATCCACAGACAGAAGTGAGGGGGTCATGGTTCTGGTGCTGGGGCCCCTGCACTTGTTCTCCCTTTCCCTGGGCTTTGGCATCACTAACCCCTGATTAGCGAGTAGGCTTCAGTGCTCCCCAAAATGTGGGGCATGACTCCTAGGGGGACACAGAGGAACAGTCATGGGGGCACCTCAGGGCCCGAGCCAGCCCCCATGAAGGAAGCAGCACTGCGCCCTACTCTGTCCCAGTGTTTCCTCAACCCCACCCTCAGCCTGGGCCTCTGGCTCGCAGCTGAGCCTTGACCCCCTTCACCCTTGTCTGCACCCCTCTCCACAGCAAGCAACAGCCTCACTCCCAGCCCCGGTTTTCGACTGTGGCTTCTGAGGGGCCACAGACATGGATAAGAGGGCACGGTGTGTAATGTTTGGGGACCACTGGTTTAGGATGATGTCCTCAATCACTTCTATACAGTCCAATAAAAGCTATTCCTCAACCACCTACCCCTCCATCAGGATCGACTAGGTATGTTCTGCTGCCCTTTACTCATACAGGAAGGATAATAACATTTCATATCACTCAGTGCTAAAGTGATTTGTAACCTGCCACAACTGGTCATTTTGGGGAAACGGCCCCATCATGCTGCATACCTAGGCAGAGTAGGTGTGTCTATGCAAACACAGTCTGTTCCTGAAGTCTCTCCTACAGCTGCTCACTAGATGTGAGGAGGGAGCTCATTCAGCCCCTGCTTCTGCTTAGTATTTAAAAACTCCTTAGTGTCCCTATCAGTGCCGGCCTTAGATTTCTCCTACTGTCCCTTTTTTTAGCAGGTCAGATGAGGTGGCTGAGAGGTTAAGGTGATGGACTGCTGTTCCATTATGCTCTGCATGCATGGGTTTGAATCCCATCCTCATTAGATGCTTTTAGTCTTCACCCCTCATTTATAGACAACCATTTCCCCTTTGGTACAATGACAGATCAAACAATAATGCTTCTTGCAAACAAAAACCTTCTCAGAAACTCAGACAACCCTCTCTGCTTCCCCCTCCCCAGCTTTAAATAAAATGTCTAAATCTCAGATTTCTCAAAAAAGAAATTCTCTAGTTCTGTATTTCTTAGTTTTTATCTCAAAAGGTAGCATCCTCATAATCTCCTCCAAACACCCTTGGACCTCCTCAAATTATAAAAATACCCCATTTCTCAGCAAGGCCATGACAGTGACCCACAGCTAGAATGTCTAGGGCAAGCTGTCCTGAAGAAGGCAACTCAAACATTTTCTCCCTGCTTCCCTTGGCAAGGTCTGACTGGGAAAAGAAAATTCCCCAAACTGAAAATTTTCTGCTGAAAAACCAATACCAGTTTGTTTGAGGACTTTGATTTGAATGTATTATTGTTATTCTCTTCTGATTTATCTCATTTCAGTCTTTGTCCTCCAGATGTGTTTCCAGCTGTTGAGTTGTGGGGGAGAGAGGCCAATTCATAATGTCTCTACTTCCCTTTCATAGTTTCTTCCAACTTGCTAGAAAGTACCTTTGCTACGACATGAGTCAAGCACTGTCCATTGTCTCTGTGCTATCTCAGAGAAGTCTGCATTGTACATGGTTCCTGGAATAATCCTTGGGAGTGTGGATACCTTCAATGGGCCAGCAGAGAGTCTGGCTCCTCCATTTTTCACCTGAAAGGCTGGCGGTGGGCATTTCCCAACCTCATAACATATTTCTGTAATGCACACAGAGCAAACTTCATAACTTCTGAAACCAATGTGAGCCCATAGAATGCAAGAAGACATTAATGTTCAACAGATGAACACTTCAAGATTTTTAAAATGATCCCTCACCAGGCAGACTTTGTTCAAAACGTATCATCACTATATGAGGGTGGTGAATATCGGGATTGCAGGGTGTTGCTTTTAGCACAGCTTGCCACCCCTGGGCTTACATTGCAATGGGAGCGTACCCTTAGAGTCCATCTCTCCCGGGATAAAGATGGCAGGATGGCTGGCCTGGGTCATCTGACTTGGGCTCATTATGCTAAGGCTGAGAGGATAAAAACTGTGGTGCAGATATTTGTGTTCTCACTGATGCCTGGGTTCAGAAACCCTCACCCCTCGTGGGGTCTCAGAGGTTGGGCTCAAGTCCATATGTCTGCACTGTCATTTTATAGTCTTGCAGTCCCAGCCCCATAAGCCTGAGTCAGCTGACCTGAGCTTTGAGAGAACTGCCCTGGGTGTGTTAATCAGAGTGTAGACATAATGTTAGGGTACGTCTCCAGTGCAATGAAACACCCAGGGCAGGCCTGTGTTGGAGTAATCAGGCTAATGTGGCTTGGGCTGTAAAGTTGCAGTGTGCGTGTCTGGGCTCAGGCTCAGTACCCTGCTCTAGGAGCCCAGAAGGTTGGGAGGGAGTTTAGCAAGTGGAAATGGTAAAACCGCAGTGAAGTATTACCCTGGAGTCATGGCAGTTCTCCATTGGTCTGTCTGCTTTTGGGGCAGGGATAATAACTCTCAGTGGTGCCTTGTTGAGTGGCTTTTGGGGAACCTGCTCTTGGCTGCTGTCAGAAGACAAGATTCAGAGCTAGATGGTCCTTTGGTCTAGCCCAGTGTAGTTTTTCTTATGGTTTAAATTACACTCCAGGCACTGATAATAGAGTTACTGAAAGTTTAGGAGTTAGCAGCTGGTAGGTCGTGGATGACTCTCCGCCCCTGGGGCTGGGGCTGGGGCAGGGGCAGGTCTAGGATCTCACACCAAATGCTCTTTGTGGCTGCCAGAATCTGTGGGCTGCTCATTTAGGTTACACTGAGTGTTAAGTCCTGCTTTGTGCACCGTGTATGAGAATGAAAATCCTAAACCGCCCTTTGAAATAACAAATGCAGCAGGACGTTTTATTGTCCCTGCCCCAAAGCAGACAGACCAATGGAGAAATGCCATTGAGTCCAGGGTAATACTTCATTGCGGTTTTACCTTTTTTGCTTGCTAAACTCCCTTGCAACTTTGAGGGGGCCCAGAGCCCAGTATTGGAAGCACCTGACCTTTCTTTCTTCTCTTGCTCTTTGTCAGCAAGGGGAAGAAAAAGAAGCTCTCCTTCAAGCTGGAGTCAGAAGGGCGACGTCAGGATGACTTCCTGAGTGCTGGCTCCAGTCATTTGCTCTACCAGCTGACCTATCGAAGGGCTGCCACCTCTCTCTCCAGGTTCGCCCATTGATGTGTTCAGAATGGAGAGGGGTAACTAGTGGTGTTCCCCAATGGTCAGTCCTAGGACCAATTTTATGCAATTTATTCATAAATGATCTGGAGAAAGGGGTAAACAGGGAGGTGGCAAAGTTTGCAGATGATACTAAACTGCTCAAGATAGTTAAGACCAAAGCAGACAGTGAAGAACTTCAGAGAGGTCTCACAAAACTGTGATTGGGCAACAAAATGGCAAATGAAATTTAATGTGGATAAATGTCAAGTAATGCACACTGGAAAAAATACCCTCAACTATACATACAATATGATGGAGGCTAATTTAGCTATAAATAACCAGGAAAGAGATCTTAGAGTCATCATGGATAGTTCTCTGAAGACTACCATGCAGAGTGCAGCAGCAGTCAAAAGAGCAAACAGGATGTTAGGAATCATTAAAAAAAGGAGACTAAGATAGAGAATATCTTACTGCCTTTATATAAATCCATGGTACACCCACATCTTGAATACTGCGTACAGATGTGGTCTCCTCTTTTCAAAAAAGATATACTGGCATTAGAAAAGGTTCAGAGAAGGGCAACTAAATGATTAGGGGTTTGGAATGGGTCCCATATGAGGAGAGATTAAAGAGACTAGAAATTTTCAGCTTGGAAAAGAGAAGGCTAAGAGGGGATATGATAGAGGTATATAAAATCACGAGTGGTGTGGAGAAAGTGAATAAGGAAAAGTTATTTACTTGATCCCATAATATGAGACCTAAGGGACACCAAATTAAATTAATAGGTAGCAGGTTTAAAACAAATAAAAGGAAGTTCTTCTTCACACAGTGCCCAGTCAACTTGTGGAACTCCTTACCTGAGGAGGTTGTGAAGGCTGGGACTATAACAATGTTTAAAAGGGAACTGGATAAATTCATGGTAGCTAGGTCCATAAATGGCTATTAGCCAGGAAGGGTAAAAAATGGTGTCCTTAGCCTCTGTTCATCAGAGGATGGAGATGGATGGCAGGAGAGAGATCACTTGATCACTGCCTATTAGCTTCACTCCCTCTGGGGCACCCGGCATTGACCACTGTTGGTAAACAGATACTGGGCTAGATGGACCTTTGGTCTGACCCGGTATGGCCGTTCTTATGTTCTTATAGGGCACCTTCTACACGGCGATTGGGCAGTTGACTGACTTTAAATCTAGCTAGCTCTGTTGGTAGAGCATGATGCTCTTAATCCCACCATTATAAATTCAAGCCCCATGGTGGGTGGTAGCAACAGCCCTTAGGTGTCACTCTTCTGCTAATAGTCACAGATCAAAATGAAACAAACTCTCTATTCTCTTTGGCAGGTCATGTTTCTTCTTCTCTCTGAGCTTCACTAGAACATGAAGAGAGAACAAACTGACATTTGCATCCTCTGTTAAGAGAGTATTTTCTCCTCTTCCATTCTACCCCAGGCAAGAAGAGGGGATAATAACCAGTTAACGGATGATTGCAGAAGGAAAAGTTTGGTCTTTATAAATAGGACAATGATCATTTGGTCTCCATGTCCACTGATGGTAGGACAAGAAGTAATGGGCTTAATCTGCAGCCAGAGAGATTCACGTTAGATATTGGGAACAGCTTTCTAACTCTGAGGGTAGTTAAGCTGTGGAATAGGCTCCCAAGGGTGTCTGTGGAGTCTCTATCCTAGGAGGCTTTTAAGAACAGGTTGAACAAACCTCTGTCAAGGATACTCTGCATATACTTGGTCCCATAGACAACCTGCTCTGGCTCTGGTTCCCTCCTTCTGCTCCCTGCCTGGACCGACTGCTGTGGGCACTTGATCCCACATGCCCCCAATGCATCATCTCTGCTTGGCTCTGCTTCAGCAGTGAGGGCTGGATTTCCTGATCTCTCCAGGGCCCTTGCAGCCGTACAGCTCTATAATTCGATGCCATCGCAATACAATATAAACAACAACAAAAGTGGAACCCCCCCAATCTAACATCTAACAATTCAGCGTGAACTGACATTCCACAGCACAAAGTGACAACACGTAGGAGTGCAAAGCCCGACAATTCAGCACCATGCAAATGAACGCCCCACGGGGCAAAATGACGCATTGCAAAAGAGCTCAGCTCAAACCAGTGCAACACAAGCCAGTGCAAAACCATACAACACGAAACAATGCATCAGAGTGCAAAGTGACACTGTGAAAAACAGCTCAGTGTGGGACAACAACACAGCACAAACCCACACAACAGAATCATATAGAAAGGTAGGGCAGGGAGGGACTCTGAGAGTCAGGACCAAATCTCCCTAGGCTGTCCCTGGCAGGTGTTTGAAAAACAAAGAAACAAAGGGCACCACAAACTTATGTTTTTTGGATGAGCAAAGAAAAGGGAGTAGCATTGTCCCCCTCAGGTAGCCCCTGTTCAATTCCAGGTCAGAAAACAAAACTCTTCTGCAAGAATATCCAAAAAATATTGTGTTTCACTTTACTTCATAAGTACAGTTGTGTGGCAATTAAATGATGACTCTAAAGTTTCATAAAAGTGTGGGAAATATGGATGTATCTGAGGAAATGGCTTGGAATGAAGGAAGACAAAAACTGATGGGTCGAGAGAACAGGCCCTGTTTCCCCCTGGTTTGGAACTTCTCTCACAACTACTGGAAGAGAAAAGCTAAGCAAATGGTGTTCTATTGTTGCAAAGGAGATTAAAGTGAGGCCATTTTCTGCAGATAGAATTAAATGGTCATGTCAGGAGTGGGATTTGAAACCAGGTCTCCATGCAGAGACCAGAACACCCAATGGATTGGAAAAAAAGATACTTTTAGCTAGCACTTTAGACCAGTCCACCCTCCTGATACTACAAAGAATGTGACTTATCAACCCTAGTTTTCATTAATAGTTGATGACCTCTTTAGGGAGGTCAAGATGGCACATCTCTTTCAACTCCTAGAGACCTTCTACAGCACAGCTGATTTTTAGACACACTCACCCAGACCTAAAGTTACACGTTTCCTAGAGCTCTATGTGTTCTGCGGTGTTGGAATCTCCCAAAAAGATGGGTGCTGGCATTCTGAGAGAGTAATGGTGAACCTCAAAATCCTGCCCTGTGCGCCAGCCAGTTAAGCAACCAGCACCTACAAGCTCTACTATGATAGCATCCTGTCTGGGAACAACTCGCTTACCAACAGCTGGGGTGTGAAATCCTCATTTCTTTGTTCTTCTGTCATTGTAGCCCCCGCTTTCCTATTGCTTGTCTGTATAATCTCTGTCTGGTTCTGTAACTGTTTCTGTCTGCTGTATAATTAATTTGTTTTGTGTAAACCAATTAAGGTGGTGGGGTATAACTGGTTAGAGAATCATATTACAATATGTTAGGATTAGTCAGTAAAATGATTGGTTAAGATAGAGGTAAGCAGAACTCAAGTTTTACTATATAGTCTGCAGTCAATCAGGAAGTAAGGGGGAGAATGCGAATGGGAATTGGGGTAGGGGAATTGGAATTATGTTTTGCTAAGGGGGGGAATAGGGACAGAGAAGGGGAACGAGGTCACAGGCAAGCCTCTGTGGTGTCAGTCCTGGGAAGGGGGATACTGAGGAAGGAAACTGGAATCATTGCTTGCTGGAAGTTTAGCCAATAAACATTGAATTGTTTGCACCTTTGAGCTTCATGCATTGCTGCTCTCTGGTCACGTGAGAAGGACCAGGGAATGGGAAGGTGATGGGATAAACCCTCTAACAAGTACGTCTTTCAGGGTGTGAAACCCCCCAGAGCCAGTATAATTAAGCTGACCTAAGCCATGGTTAGATAGTGCTAAATGCAAGGAAAGATTGTTTTGCCAATGCAGCTATTACAGGGATGGAAAACCCTTCTGGCCCCTGTAGCAACTGTCTACTCCACAGTGCTACAGCAGTATTTTAAGAACAGCCAGCCTCAGAGGGCGACGAGATCTGGCTCCCTGGATGCTCAGGGACGAAGACAGCAGCAATGACGATACACTAATACTTCCGTAGTTGACAGGATTCGAACCTGTGTGGGGAGACCCCAATGGATTTCTAGTCCATCGCCTTAACCACTCAGCCACAACTACTTGATAGACAGGTGATGCCCTACATGATGATTCTGTTCTCACAGAATTGTCACTTCAAATGGCTCAGACCAGCTCCCCCAGCACACTCACTGCTGTGCATTAGTGTAAGTGTGTCCATGGGGAACAGCAAGAGTTCCTGCCCATTTCCCTTCCAGCTGGAGCATGATTAGTGTGTTTGTGGCTAATGGCATTGCTATAGATTGTTGTTCATTCCTCACACTGACAATTCAGACAGTCCCTTTCCTATTCGAATCTCCACCATATCATTCCAATAGCCGGGGGGAGGATTTCTCTGGGGCACTGAAATGTTTCAGGGGTTGGTGTGTGAGCTCAGCCTTGCATTCCATCCCTGATGTTCATGGACTAACAACAGCAGCAGAAAGCAAGACCTGAGCCAATATCTCCCTGACAGGGATGCAGGTGACCACGTCCCCTCTGTCTGACCATTGCCATTGCAGGAGAGAAGGGTTCACTGGAATCGAATGCCCTGGCTCAGACCAGAGACACAGGGAGGTTTTACTGTTATTAGATCTGTGCAAAGGAAATTGTGCCTCTGTATGAAATTGAGGAGGGAAATGAAACGTCCACATGGTAGCCCAGTGCCTTAAGGAATGTGTGTCATAAACAGATAGCTAAGGGTTAATGTCTCTTTCACCTGAAGCACCTGACCAGAGGACCAATCAGGAAACTGGATTTTTTCAACTTTGGGTGGAGGGAATTGAGTGTCTGTGTCTTTGTCTTTTTTCTTTTGTCTGCCTGCCTGCTTTCTCTGAGCTTTGGAGAAGTAGTTCTATTTTCTAGTCTTCTGTTTCCAAGTGTAAGAACAAAGAGATCAGATAGTAAGTTATATGGTTTCTTTTCTTTGGTATTTGCATGAATATAAGTGCTGAAGTGCTTTGATTTGTATTCTTTTTGAATAAGGCTGTTTATTCAATATTCTTTTAAGCAATTAACCCTGTGTTGTATCATCTAATACAGAAAGAACATTTGTACTTATTTTTCTTTCTTTTTATATAAAGCTTTCTTTTAAGACCTGTTGGAGTTTTTCTTTACTTCAGGGAAATTGAGTCTGTACTCACCAGGGAATTGGTGGGAGGAAGAAATCAAGGGGAGATTTGGGTGTTGGATTGCTAGCCTGACTTTGCATTCCCTCTGGGGGAATAGAAAAGTACTTTTTGTTTCCAGGACTGGAAGCAGAGAGGGGGAGTCACTCTGTGTAGTTTCACAGAGCTTGTGTCTGTGTATCTCTCCAGGAGCATCTGGAGGGGGGAAGGGAAAAAGGATTATTTCCCTTTGTTGTGAGACTCAAGGGATTTGGGTCTTGGGGTCCCCAGGGAAGGTTTTTCAGAGGGACCAGAGTGCCCCAAAACACTCTAATTTTTTGGGTGGTGGCAGCAGGTACCAGGTCCAAGCTGGTAACTAAGCTTGGAGGTTTTCATGCTAACCCCCATATTTTGGACGCTAAGGTCCAAATCTGGGACTAAGGTTATTACATGGTGGCAGTGGGTGGGAGATAGACAGAACCCAGAAGCCAGTAGAAATATTATATTTTTCTTTTCTCTGCTAAGGGCTTTTTAGCAGAGAGAAACAGTTTGGTTTTAAAAGGGAACCAGAGAGAAATTTTTTTTTCTGCTCTCTCTGGCAGTTTGTGGCTTGCATGTTAAGCAGAAGTCGTTAAGGACTATTAACAGTCTTTGGTCACAATAGCACTCCCATTGAGAGTCGTACCAGCACTTATAGGCATGCAAATAAAGTGGTTTTTCTCGTTTCCTTTCATTGAACATTAGCTAGAGAGAGAAAAGGAAAAAAGGCACTGTTGCTAGGCAGACTTCAGGAGGCAACAGAACCTGCAGTTCAGAAGATAAACACCGGAGGGCACCCCAACACAAGAAAACAGGAAACATGACTTCTAAGGCAAAAATTGACGCCGAAGAGCAAATCAAAGAAGCTGAACACAGGCGACAGATGGAGATGAAAGAAAAGGAAGAAAGCATGAAACTGGCAGCCTTCCAAAGAGAACAGGCAGCCCAAGAGGCAGCACACAAAAGAAAACTAGAAGAAGAAGAGATAGCCTACCGAAGGAAACAAGCAAAAGAAGAGTTGGCCCACCACCGAGAAATGGAAAAACACCAAAAAGAAATGGAAAAACACCAAAAAGAAATGGAAAAACAACAAAAAGAAATGAAAAAACAACAAAAAGAGAATGAAGAGAAGGAAAAACAGAGAAAACATGAACTGGAGTTGGTAAAAGCTGGGCTGCATGTGCCAGCCAACCCTAACAACCCGGCGCCAAATATTGCTCCACAGCACAGAAAATTTCCCACCTACAAGGCAGGTGATGACACCGAGGCCTTCTTGGAAAATTTTGAAAGAGCCTGTCTTGGGTACAGCATTCCCGAAGACCAGTACATGGTAGAATTGAGGTCACAGCTCAGTGGACCTTTAGCAGAGGTGGCAGCTGAAATGCCTAAGCACCAAATGAATGACTATAAACTTTTTCTAACCAAGGCCAGATACAGGATGGGGATAACCCCAGATCATGCCCGTCGGCGCTTCAGAACCCAAAAGTGGAAACCAGAGGTGTCATTTCCCAAACACGCCTACTACATTGCAAAAAACTATGAGGCCTGGCTAACAGGAAACAACATTCAAACCTTGGAAGAACTGAACCTCCTCATACAAATGGAGCAGTTCTTGGATGGTGTTCCTGAAGACATCACACGGTACATACAAGATGGAAACCCCAAAGATATCGCTGAGGCGGGGGAGATTGAAGCCAAATGGATGGAACTGGCAGAAAGCAAGAAAGCTACTGTCAAGGGGAACGATTACCCCAGGGGGCACACAGACCATAAACCCTACAACCGAGGACAGCCAAAGACCCCACATACCACCCAAGTAAAGCCACAGATACCCTACCCTTCAACCTCACCAGTCTCCAGTAACTCACCTCGGCCCAGTGACCCATCAGATGAAAGATGCTTTAAGTGTAATGAACTGGGACATATCAAGGCCAACTGTCCCAAGAACACCATGCGAGTGCAATTCATTACACCACCATCACACCAAAGATCCCCAGGCCCGGATGCCTCTCAAATACCCTTGGAGCGAAGGGAAAATTTGAGAGTGGGCGGAAAGAAGGTTACTGCGTGGAGAGACACGGGGGCACAAGTGTCAGCTATCCACCAATCCTTCGTTGACCCCAAATTCATCAACCCAAAGGCCAAAGTTACAATTTACCCCTTCATGTCACAAGTTGTAGACTTGTCTACAGCTCAACTGCCTGTCCAGTACAAAGGCTGGTCAGGAATGTGGACTTTTGCAGTCTATAACAATTATCCTATCCCCATGCTACTGGGGGAAGACTTGGCCAACCAGGTGAGGCGGGCCAAGAGAGTGGGAATGGTTACACGTAGCCAAACCAGGCAAGCTTCCAGACCCATTCCTGTTCCTGAGCCGTCCACAGAGGCCCCGTCTGTGTTACCAGAGACCCAGACAGAGGTAGTGGACCCGGATTCCATGCCTACCACTGAAACAGCCACAGCATCTCCAGTCCCAGGCCCGGAACTGGAACAGCAACCAGCACCAGCAAGTGCAACTACATCTTCAAACTCAACGCCAGAGGGCGCCAGCGAGCCAAAACTGGCAGAAGCAACAGACAGCCATACCCAAAAGGCTCAGCCAGAGCCTGAAATACCCTCAGGTGCACCAGCGGAGAGCGGTTCACCAGCAACGGAAACAACCCCATCACCTACATCGCTTCCAGAGGGACCAAGCCCAAGTCCACAGTCTGAGGAAGAACTGGTGACCCCAGCCTCAAGGGAACAGTTCCAGACTGAGCAGGAAGCAGATGACAGCCTTCAGAAAGCTTGGGCGGCGGCACGGAGCACCCCACCGCCTCTCAGCTCTTCTAATCGATCCCGGTTTGTTATAGACCAAGGACTTTTGTACAAGGAAATTCTTTCTGGTGGACACCGGGAAGAATGGCAGCCGCAAAAACAGTTGGTGGTTCCAACTAAGTACCGGGGGAAGCTCTTAAGCTTAGCCCATGATCATCCCAGTGGCCATGCTGGGGTGAACAGAACCAAGGACCGGTTGGGGAAGTCCTTCCACTGGGAGGGGATGGGCAAGGACGTTGCCAAGTATGTCCGGTCTTGTGAGGTATGCCAAAGAGTGGGAAAGCCTCAAGACCAGGTCAAGACCCCTCTCCAGCCACTCCCCATAATTGAGGTCCCATTTCAGCAAGTAGCTGTGGATATTCTGGGCCCTTTCCCAAAAAAGACGCCCAGAGGAAAGCAGTACGTACTGACTTTAGTGGACTTTGCTACCCGATGGCCAGAAGCAGTCGCTCTAGGCAACACCAGGGCTAACACTGTGTGCCTGGCCCTAACAGACATCTTTGCCAGGGTAGGTTGGCCCTGCGACATCCTTACCGATTCAGGGTCTAATTTCCTGGCAGGGACCATGGAAAAACTGTGGAAAACTCATGGGGTGAATCACTTGGTTGCCACCCCATACCACCATCAAACCAATGGCCTGGTGGAAAGGTTCAATGGAACTTTGGGGGCCATGATACGAAAATTCATCAACGAATTCTCCAGTAATTGGGACCTAGTGTTGCAGCAGTTGCTGTTTGCCTACAGGGCTGTACCACATCCCAGTTTAGGGTTTTCACCATTTGAACTTGTGTATGGTCACGAGGTTAAGGGACCATTACAGTTGGTGAAGCAGCAATGGGAGGGGTTTACGCCTTCTCCAGGAACTAACATTCTGGACTTTGTAAGCAACCTACAAAGCACCCTCCGACACTCTTTAGCCCTTGCTAGAGAGAACCTAAAGGATGCTCAAAAAGAGCAAAAGGCCTGGTATGACAGACATGCCAGAGATCGGTCCTTCAAGGTAGGAGACCAGGTTATGGTCTTGAAGGCGCAACAGGCCCATAAGATGGAAGCATCATGGGAAGGGCCATTCACGGTCCAAGAGCGCCTGGGAGCTGTAAACTACCTCATAGCCTTTCCCAATTCCTCACTAAAGCCTAAAGTGTACCATGTTAATTCTCTCAAGCCTTTCTATTCCAGAGATTTACAGGTTTGTCAGTTTACAGTCCAGGGAAATGATGCTGAGTGGCCTGACGGTGTCTACTACGACGGGAAAAAAGACGGTGGCGTGGAAGAGGTGAACCTCTCAACCACCCTGGAACGTCTGCAGCGGCAACAAATCAAGGAGCTGTGCACTAGCTTCGCCCCATTGTTCTCAGCCACCCCAGGACGGACTGAACGGGCATACCACTCCATTGATACAGGTAATGCTCACCCAATCAGAACCCCACCCTACCGAGTGTCTCCTCATGCCCAAGCTGCTATAGAACGGGAGATCCAAAACATGCTACAGATGGGTATAATCCGCTCATCTACCAGTGCATGGGCATCTCCAGTGGTTCTGGTACCCAAACCAGATGGGGAAATACGCTTTTGCGTGGACTACCGTAAGCTAAATGCTGTAACTCGTCCGGACAACTATCCAATGCCACGTACCGATGAGCTATTGGAAAAGTTGGGACGTGCCCAGTTCATCTCTACAATAGACTTAACCAAGGGGTACTGGCAAGTACCACTAGATGAACCTGCCAAGGAGAGGTCAGCATTCGTCACCCATGCGGGGGTGTATGAATTCAATGTCCTTCCTTTCGGCCTTCGAAATGCACCCGCCACCTTCCAGAGGCTGGTAGATGGTCTACTAGCTGGACTGGGAGAATTTGCAGTTGCCTACCTCAATGATGTGGCCATTTTTTCAGACTCCTGGCCCGAACACCTACTACACCTGAAAAAGGTCTTTGAGCGCATCAGGCAGGCAGGACTAACTGTTAAGGCCAAAAAGTGTCAAATAGGCCAAAACAGAGTGACTTACCTGGGGCACCAGGTGGGTCGAGGAACCATAAACCCCCTACAGGCCAAGGTGAATGCTATCCAAAAGTGGCCTGTCCCACGGTCCAAGAAGCAGGTCCAATCCTTCTTAGGCTTGGCCGGATACTACAGGCGATTTGTACCACACTACAGCCAAATCGCTGCCCCACTGACCGACCTGACCAAAAAGACCCAGCCAAATGCAGTTAAGTGGACTGATGAGTGTCAAAAGGCCTTTACCCAACTTAAGGCAACGCTCATGTCGGACCCTGTGCTCAGGGCCCCGGACTTTGACAAGCCATTCCTAGTAACCACGGATGCATCTGAGCGTGGTATAGGAGCAGTGCTCATGCAGAAAGCAACAGATCACAACTTCCATCCTGTCGTGTTTCTCAGCAAGAAACTGTCTGAGAGGGAAAGTCACTGGTCAGTCAGTGAAAAGGAATGCTATGCCATTGTGTACGCCCTGGAAAAGCTACGCCCATATGTTTGGGGACGGCGGTTCCAACTACAAACTAACCATGCTGCACTAAAGTGGCTTCATACTGCCAAGGGGAACAACAAGAAACTTCTTCGTTGGAGTTTAGCTCTCCAAGATTTTGATTTTGAAATTCAACACATCACAGGAGCTTCTAATAAAGTTGCTGATGCACTCTCCCGTGAGAGTTTCCCAGAATCCAGTAGTTAAAAAGTGTTCTTAAAATGTAGAAGTCTATTAGTTATATACTTAGGAGTATATGTAAAGGTGTATGTGTTGTATTAATCTGTTTATTTTCAAGTTCTAGAAGGAAATCGCCGCCAGTGAGCTTCCCCACTGTCTGCAATTTGGGGGGCGTGTCATAAACAGATAGCTAAGGGTTAATGTCTCTTTCACCTGAAGCACCTGACCAGAGGACCAATCAGGAAACTGGATTTTTTCAACTTTGGGTGGAGGGAATTGAGTGTCTGTGTCTTTGTCTTTTTTCTTTTGTCTGCCTGCCTGCTTTCTCTGAGCTTTGGAGAAGTAGTTCTATTTTCTAGTCTTCTGTTTCCAAGTGTAAGAACAAAGAGATCAGATAGTAAGTTATATGGTTTCTTTTCTTTGGTATTTGCATGAATATAAGTGCTGAAGTGCTTTGATTTGTATTCTTTTTGAATAAGGCTGTTTATTCAATATTCTTTTAAGCAATTAACCCTGTGTTGTATCATCTAATACAGAAAGAACATTTGTACTTATTTTTCTTTCTTTTTATATAAAGCTTTCTTTTAAGACCTGTTGGAGTTTTTCTTTACTTCAGGGAAATTGAGTCTGTACTCACCAGGGAATTGGTGGGAGGAAGAAATCAAGGGGAGATTTGGGTGTTGGATTGCTAGCCTGACTTTGCATTCCCTCTGGGGGAATAGAAAAGTACTTTTTGTTTCCAGGACTGGAAGCAGAGAGGGGGAGTCACTCTGTGTAGTTTCACAGAGCTTGTGTCTGTGTATCTCTCCAGGAGCATCTGGAGGGGGGAAGGGAAAAAGGATTATTTCCCTTTGTTGTGAGACTCAAGGGATTTGGGTCTTGGGGTCCCCAGGGAAGGTTTTTCAAAGGGACCAGAGTGCCCCAAAACACTCTAATTTTTTGGGTGGTGGCAGCAGGTACCAGGTCCAAGCTGGTAACTAAGCTTGGAGGTTTTCATGCTAACCCCCATATTTTGGACGCTAAGGTCCAAATCTGGGACTAAGGTTATTACAATGTGGGCGATGGACTCTGGCTGAGAAATGATTTAAAAGGAATTTGTAACAATGTATTGCCCTGATTAAAAGCTATGGCTGTAAGGTGCCACTGTTGTTAGTACTTGAACCTGCGTGGAGACACCTGAGTGGGTGTCAAGTCCATTACCTTAACGAGGGGTAGTTGATTATTTTGTCAAGATCCAAATTTCTTGGTCAAGATCTAGTCAATGTCTAGATGACAGAGAAAATAATACACTGATGATAATAAGAAGAATTTAGTAATATTTACGGTTGCTATGGGCATAACTATGATGATTGTTTCATTTTTCACTCTTTATATCTGACACCACCATCACCTTTCCCTTTAGCCTTGTAGTTTGCCAAGGGTAAAACTAAACATCTCTTCAGATACAAGGGAGTGTTTGTGTTCACTCCTGCTAGCTACACAGAGGCTTGATGTAGCTGCTTTCAGTCCTCTGGCTCTGCCGGGATAAGAAACATTTCAGGGTGTCACTGAACTGAAGGAGGGAGATCATTTTTTGACAGATGACGCCTCCTCTTAAAGGTGTTTCTCTGGCTGGCAGCCCTGGTTCCCAGGTGTCTCCTGAGGGAAGAAAGTTTCTGTGCAAAATACTAAAACTTTTAACAGAGAGGAGGGAAAGGTGATGGCCACATGGTGGGGCCAGTGTGTATGACAACGTGGTTCTTTTATGTGGGATGACTCTGAACATTGACTGATCTCCACTCCCTTGGATTTGAAGAGATGTTTAGTTGTGCACTTAGGAACCTATAAGACTGAAGCAATTTTATGGGTGGTGATACTACGATGGAAGGGTTTTTTAATGTTGTAGAAGTTCTTAAAAACACTTAGCTTAAACTGGAACTGCTTGTTATTAAAGGCTGGTTTCCCCACATTAGTTCCATAAGCTCTCCTAGAAACACCCTGGGTTCTCTCCTGCCTCGGTGGGAACTAGAGGGAATCGTCCCCTGCTGCCCTTGGCTCTAGGCTGATTTTTCTGGAGAGGGGATGTGGAATTGATTTGTTCGCTGTTCAGAAGGGAGCCGGGCCAGTTCTCAGGGAACCAGAACTCCCAGCATCTTCCCAGCCCAACCCAGGCTGCTGCCCCGTCCCAGTCTCTGTTCCTCTGGGAGCCCTCCATGTTTGACTCTAGAGCAGGCTGGGAGCAGCAGCTGAGGCAGAGGACAGCCTGGGCCAGGCAGATAAGGAGTTTAGCAAGCAAAAAATGTAAAATGGCAGTGGAGTATTACCTTGGACTTGACGGCATTTCTGCATTGGTCTGTCTGCCTTGGGGCAGGGACAATAACACGCCCTGCTGCATTCGTTATTTCAAGAAGCAGTTTAGGATTTTCATTCTCACACACAGTGCACAAAGCAGGACTCAACCTTTGGCGTAAACTAAACAAGCTGCTCACAGATTCTGACAGCCACAATGATCATTTGGGTGAGAGCTCAGACCTGCCCCTGTCCCAGAGGGAGTGTCATCTGTGTGGGGACTGGACCACTGACCTACCCGCTCCTAACTCCCAAACTTTCAGTAACTCTATTATCAGTACCTGTGAGTGTTATTTAAACCATAAGAAAAACCACACTGGGCTAGACCAAAGGCCCATCTAGCTCTGAATCTTGTCTTCTGACAGTAGCCAAAAACAGGTGCCCCAACAACCAGTCAGCAAGACACCACTCGGAGTGGAACCCAGGATCTCCTGTTTACGAAACAGATGTTTTAGCCAGCTAACCCATGGTGCCTGTGGGTAGCTAAAATACAGTGTCTGCCCACACCTGACTCCCTGCCATCGCCACCAGGGCCTGACAAGCTTTGCTTGTATTTGGATTCTGCAAAGCAGAGGAGCAGGTGACGTTTTCCTTACAAGTTGTGTGTGAGTGAATCTTTGGCCAGGTCTGCACTACAAAGTTGTTTCAGCAGAATTATGTTGCTCAGGTGTGTGAAAAACACACAACGCTACCTCAGTCGGCAGCTTGTGGCAGGTGTACACACTGCAATGCCACATCTAGCGACAAAACTGCCCTGTTTTGCTGACAAAATAAAACAAGTTTGATGAGAGTTCTAGAGCTTTTTGAAGCAAACTTGAAGTGACAGACTAGACACTGCTGTTCATTATATCACCATAACTGGCCTCCTCCAGTATCCCACAATGGTCACCATGAACTCGCCTATCCTGCGTTCCTGCTACAGAGCCATGGGCCCCTCCCCTTTCATAGCTCCAGAAAGTTCTGACAGCTGAGTCAGCTGCTCTGCTCTGGCAGCCAGGAGCAAATCACTGCCGTGGATGCTGCTCTCTCCCGCACCGCGAACACAGAGCAGGGTGGCGGGAGCTTCCTTACAGTGTGGGGGGCCACTGGCATCCGAACTGTGACATGCCCAGGACACCCCTTCTCTCGAGGAGGCTCTTACCTTCTAAACAGGGACGGCTGTTTTCTAGTAAAATCAGGAAAAGGGAAGGAGAAAACTCGAAAGAAGTTCCTCCTGGCACTCACATACGTGAACCCGAATACTTTCTCAGTCCTCAAAGAGAGACCTTGAGAAAGAGACTTGCTGAAGCAAAGCCACAGGGGTCTCTGAGGTTTCCTTGGCCCCTCGTCCCTGTCCTGCCTGGCTGATGTCAGCATCTCTCTGTGAGGTCACCACCTCCCCATCACCTTTGACCAATAGTCTGAGGTCCTGCAAAAGGCCTTTGTGATGTCACTGCCACATCCCTCCCTTGCTGTGCTAATGTCCTGCCCCTGGCCAGGAACTTTGGAGGTTTGGGCTACTCCTGTGGTCACCCCACTCAAAGAGCATTCGTTCTAGGAAGCAAGCCGGATAGACAGTAAAACATCAGACTCTGATCCCAGTGCTGCACTTTGTTTTTCAAAAATTAGTCGACTTTATGGCCAGAAGAGACCATTAGAGCATCTAATCTGACCCCTGCATATCACAGGCCTCCTGTATGACACAATAGCTACTTTTGGGGCAAACACATTCCAGAAAGGCATCTAGTCTTCATGAAATGACATCAAGTGATGGCAAATCCACCACTTTCCTTGGTAGCTCTTTCCTGTGGTGAAACACCCTCGCTGTTGAATTTTTGTGCCTTATTTGTAATATGAATTTGTCTCTTTTCACCTTCCAGCCACTGTGTCTTGTTATGCTTTTCTCTGCTAGATTCAAGTGCCCTTTAATGCCCAATATTTTCTCTCCATTAAGGTCCTTCAACACATCACTGAAGTCACCTTTCAGTCTTCTTCTTATAAGCTAAACAGGTCGAGCTCTTTCAGCAACTCACTAGAAGGCATTTTTCTCCAGCCCTCAGAACATTTGATGGCTCTTTGCTGCCCCAGCTCCAATTTCATAACATCTTTTTCAAATGAGGACACCAAAACTGGAGGCAGTATTCCAGTATCAGTCTCACTGATGCTGTGTCACCTCCTGTGACGTTATTGACATAATCTGTAACTGTATAGATCACCGTTGCGACCACTGTAATATATTTGCAGCCAATATTGTAGAAAGGCTGTCGTTTAAGGGTTCTGTGGAGAGGTTATGATTGGTTGATTAGAATTATGCTATCTCTAGATGTGTATCATTGTTTGTAGTAGACGTATTAAATATTGGCTGTATGCTGCTCATATTTCAAACTTGTGCTCTGCTTACAGGGAACACCCCAGACAAGTTGTTGTCAATTCTGCATAGCCTGCTTGATGGCCCATTAAGGATCATCAGCTATACAATCGACCCATTGAGAGAAGGCAGATACGCCTTGTGACTCAGCAAGGTATGCAGGGACCTGCCTATGGACAGAACTCTAAGGTTTTTCTATGTCACATGCTGGATAAAGTGTCCTTGGGACAAAGAAAGCAAAGACCACATGGCAAAAGACTATAAAATGCTGAGGCCTCGCCTCCACCTTGTTTTCAATCCTGCTTCATGCCTCTGGAGGGACTTTGCTACAAACTGAAGCTCTCTACAAAGGACTGAATGACCATCCCAGCTGTGGATGGACTCCAGAGACTTGATTTCAACCTGCAATTTATTCCATCACTGCTACAAGCCTGAACCAAGATCTTTGCCATTACTGGATGTGAAGGGTTCAAATCCATGTGCAGTTTATATAACAACCTGGTCTATGGATTGTGAAGCTCTTTTCCAGACCCAAAGTCCAGAGCATGGTCAAGGGATCAGAGGCCTAGCAAATCGTGATCAGCTAAGAGAAAGCTGGGGTAAACAGAAAGCCTTGCTTGCTAAGATAGGCCTGGTCAGCAAATTGCCAGGTGTTGGAGCTGAGAACTAAAGAATTGTGTCTTATTCAGAGTTGCAGACTGAACAAAGAATTGCTGTTCCTATTGTGTTAGTCTCCTCTGTAGGGAGACGTTCTTCCCACAAATCCAACCTGGAGTTTATGAGAAGTTGGCACATGTCAGTATAAGATATGGCATCCTTCCAGCTCCCTTCCGAGGAACCAACGCCTGCCTTAAGACACACAAAAAAGAATCTTTATTGCCATATACTTTTACTGTTTCTTTGCTTTAACCCCTAGGAATGTACCTGTTGGACAATCAAAGGAGTTGCTCCATTCCTATGGACCCCAAATCAGAATTCAACATAGATATTTTATACTAATAACATTTTATCAAAGTATTCATTAAATGTTAACTTGCTAACTTGAGACCATGGGTGGAGACATTATGTAACCTGTTAACCATTGGCTAATATGCTTATCTTGTCTTGCTGCAAAACCTAAGCTGGGGTGTGGAACTGCCTACCCCATCATTTTCCCCCGCCCATGGACAATCTATATATTCTGTTGTAATCAATTAATTGACAGTGCCTGTCATAAACAAATAGTTAAGGGTTAATGTCTCTTTTACCTGTAAAGGGTTAACAAGCTCAGTGAACCTGGCTGACACTTGACCAAAGAACCAATCGGGAGACAAGATACTTTCAAATCTGGGTGGAAGGAAGTCTTTTTTTTGTGTGCTGTTTTTCTTTGTTCTCTGTTCTCTCTTGGGATTAAGAGAAGCCAGTCATGTAACCAGATTTCTCCAATCTTACTGAAACAGACTCTCAGGTTCCAGATAGTAAGTAATAGATAGAAAGCAGATTCCATTTGTTTGTTTTCTTTATTTGCAAATGTGTATTTTGCTAGAAGGATTTTACCTCTGTTTGCTGTAACTTGTATTTTATTCTAGGGGGAGGGAGTCCCTCTAGTCTATATAGCTGAAGACTCTGTAAATATTTTTCCATCTTGATTTTACAGAGATAATTTTTACTTTTTTCTTTCATTAATTAAAAGTTTTTCTTTTAAGAACCTGATTGATTTTTTTTTATTCTTGTGTGAGACCCCAGGGAACGGGGTCTAGACTCACCAGGGATTGGTGGGGGGAAAGGAGAAAAGGGGAGGGAAAGGTTAATTTCTCTCTGTGTTAGGATCACTGTATCTCTCTCAGGAAGAGTCTGAGAGGGGGAGAGAAGTGGGGGGAAGGTGAATTTCCTCTCTGTTTTAAGATTCAAGGAGGTTGAATCACAGTGATCTCCCAGTGTAACCCAAGGAGGGGAAAATCTGGGAAGAAGAAAGGATGGGGGGGAATGGTTTATTTCCCTTTGTTTTGAGACCAGGGGGTTTGGGTCTTGGGTCCCCCAGGGAAGGTTTTGGGGGACAAAGAGTGTACCCAAATACTATATTTTGGGTTGGCGGCAGTGTGATAAGATCTAAGCTAGGAATTAAGCTTAGAAGGTAACAGGCAGGTCCCCACTTTCTGGACGCTAAAGTTCAAGGTGGGAAACAGACCCTGACAGAGCCTCTGAACCTAATAAGCAAGGTGACACTCCGCCAGCGCTGTGTGCAATAAACTCCTCTGCTTGACCTCTACACGGTGTGATTTACGTCCTTCAGAGAACAAAGAAAGAGGTGGAGGCCAGGTGACCAGGTTGCCAGGGAAACAGAACAAAGGACAGAAGAGGGACAAAAGGGCCTGGCTGAGTTGGGCTGTTGGAAGCAAGGAGTCTGCTGGTTTTGAGACTCAAGGGGAGAGCCCAGGCTCTGAGTTTTGGGTCTCATGAAGATGGACTTTGCTGAATCTTCCTACTTCCTGTGCTAACAAAGAACTTTCCCAGGCTGTATTCCAGACCACTAATAAACCTTCTGTTTTACAACGCTGGCTGAGAGTCACTGGGGATTGTGGAAGTTAGGGCTGCATGACTCCTTTGGAGGGGAGTGTAAGGTTTTCCCAGGTGTCCTGCTAAGGTGACTCACTACAGGAAGCGCCTGGCATGGAACAGGTGCTGAAAGGTCCAAGGTCAGTCCCAGGTCATGCTGAAGGCAAGGAGGTTTCCCCCAGTGACAGTGTCCCCTGGGCGGTGTCACACTGATGAGGACTCTGCCTGGGTATGGCTCAGAGCTGTTCCAGAGCACTGAGCCTGTGTCAGCCCCCCAGCATGTGACCTGCAGACGCCACTCTGGCTAAGCTCCCTGTCCCTGGGCTTTGGCATCACTAGCCCCTGCTTAGTGACTAGGTGTCAGTTTAGGGCAGTGATTCCCAAAATGTGGGGCACGCCTCCTAGGGGGGCACAGAGGTATGTTCATGGAGGCACCTCATGGTTGAGCCAGCCCCCATGGAGGGCAGGCAGGGAGCACCACTCATCCCCACTCTGTCCCAGCTCTTAGCCTACCCTACCCTCAGCCTGAGCCTGAGCCCCTGGCCCCGCCGCGACCCCTTTACCTGTGTCTGTACCCCTCTCCCCAGCAAGCCACAGTACCACTCCCAGCCCAGGTTCTCGACTGCGGCTTCCAAGGGGCCACAGCCATGGTTAAGAGGGCACAGTGTGAAAAGTTTGGGGACCACTGGTTTGGGATGATGTCCGCAATCACTTCTATGCAGTCCAATAAAAGCTATTCCTCACTCACCTACCCCTCCATCAGAATGGACTAGGTATGTTCTGCTGCCCTTCACTCATACAGGAAGGATAATAACATTTCATTCCACTCAATCCTAAAGTGATTTGTAACCCAACACCAGTCAAAACTGGTCATTTTGGGGAAGCAGCCCCATCATGCTGCATATGTAGGCAGAGTAGGTGTGTCTATCCAAACACGGTCTGTTCCTGAAGCCTTTCCCACAGCTTCTCACCAGATGTGATGGGGGAGCATATTCAGCCCCTGCTTCCGCTTAATATTTAAAAACTCCATATTGTCCCTATCACTGCCGGCCTTAGATTTCTTCTCCTGTCCTGTTTTTAACAGTTCAGATGAGGTGGCTGTGTGGTTAAGGTGATGGACTGCTAATCCATTATCCTCTGCACACATGGGTTCAAATTTAATCCTCATCAGATGCATTTACTTTTCACCTCTCCTTTATAGACAACCATCTCCCCCTTTGGTACAATAACAGACCCAACAATGTTGCTTCTTGCAAACAAAAACCTTCTCAGAAACTCAGACCGCTCCCCTTGCTTTAAATTAAATGTCTAAATCCCAGATTTCTAAAAAAAAATTTCTCTAGTCCTATATTGCTTAGTATTTATCTCAAAAGGTAACATCCTCATCATCTCCCTCAAACACCCTGGGACTTGCCAAAATAATTAAAAGACCTCCATCCTGAGCAAGGCCACAACCGTGGACCAGAGCTAGTGTCCAGGCCAAGCTGTTCTGAAGGAGGAAACTCAAACATTTTCTACCTGCTTCCCTTGGCAAGGTCTGACTGAGAAAACAAAATTCCCCAGACTGAAAATTTTCTCCTGAAAAGCCAATACTAGTCTGTTTGGGGACTTTTATTTGAATGTATTATTATTATTCTCTTCTGATTTATCTCAGTTCAGTGTTTGTCCTCCCGATGTGTTTACAGGTATTGAGTTGTGGGGGAAGGAGGCCAATTCATAATGTCTCTACCCCCCCTTTCATAGTTTCTTCCAACTTGCTAGGAAATACCTTTGCTACGACTTGAGTCAAGCAATGTCCATTGTTGCTGGGCTATCTCGGAGAAGTCTGCATTGTACACGGTTCCTGGGATAGTCCTTGGGAATGTGGATACCTTCAGTGGGCTAGCAGCCAGTCTTGCTCCTCCATTGTCACACCTGAAAGGCTGGTGGGGGGCATTTCCCAATCTTATAACATATTTCAGTAATGCACACAGAGCAAAACTTTATAACTTCCCAACCAATGCGAGCACACACAATCCAACATGATATTAATGTTCAACAGATCAAGACTTTTGAAATGATAGCTCACAAGGCAGACTTCGTACAAACCATGTTATCATTATATGAGAGTGGTGAATATGGGGCTACCAGGGTGCTGCTTTGAGCACAGCGTGCCACACCTGGGCTTCCATTGCAATGGAGACGTACCCTTAGAGTCCATCCCTCCTGGGATAAATGTGGCAGCATGGCTGGCCTGGGTCATCTGACTTGGGCTCATGGAGCTAAAGCTGAGAGGCTAAAAACTGTGGTGCAGATATTTGTGTTCAGACTGAAACCTGGGTTCAGAAACCCTCACCCCTCGTGGGGTCTCAGAGGTTAGGTTCAAGTCCATATGTCTGCACTGTAATTTTATAGTCTTGCAGTCGAAGTCCCATAACCCTGAGTCAGCTGACCCGGGCTTTCAGACAGGTGCCCTGGGTGTTTTAATCACAGTGTAGACATAACGTTAGGCTATGTCTCCAGCGCAATGAAACACCCACGGTTGGTCTATGTCACATAAATCAGGATCATGCAGCTAGGTCTGGAGTAAAGTTGCAGTGCACATGTCTGGGCTCAGACTCAGTACCCTGCTATAGGAGCCCAGAAGGTTGGGAGGGAGTTTAGCAAGTGGAAATGGTAAAACCGCAGTGAAGTATTACCCTGGACTCAGTGGCATTTCTCCATTGGTCTGTCTGCTTTGGGGCAGGGACAATAGCACATCCTGCTGCTTTCATTATTTCAAAGGGTGGTTTAGGATTTTCATTCTCAGACACTGGACAAAAAGTAGGTCTCAATCCTGGGTGTAAAGTAAATGAGCTGCTCACAGATTTTGGGAGCCACAATGGGCATTTGGTGTGAGAGCTCAGACCTGCCCCTGCCCCAGAGGGTGGGGGTCATCCTTGAGGGGACTGGACCATTGACCTATCAGCTCTTAACATCTAAACTTTCAGGAACTCTATTATCAGTGCCTGTGAATGTAATTTAAACCATAAGAAAAACCATACTGGGTTCGACCAAAGGTCCATCTAGCTCTGAATCTTGTCTTCTGACAGTAGCCAATGCCAGGTGCCCCAAAAGCCACTTCCCAAGGCACCACTGGGAGTTGAACCCAGGATTGCCTGGTTTATGAAATAAGGGCTTTAGCCAGCTAAGGAACGCAAATGTGAATTTTGTCTCAATGGGTCACTGACAAAAGCACCTCAGACAGAAAAGCAACAGGCTAAAAGGAAACCTAGCAGTTGTTGCAGTAGTTCAGCTGGGTGAGTGCTAAGCTAAAGGTCTGTGGTTCAATCCCAAGCTCTAGCAGGCTCTTCTTTCTCCCTTTGTGCAGGGCTGGGCTGTTTTTTGAAAGTGCAGCAGTTCCTTTAACTGCCACAAACCCCTCATTTCAGGCTATGCAGCAGGAAAAGACAGCATGGGCTTCTGCACCGAGCTGGCCCATCTGCCCTTTCATTCTTCTCTTGTTCTTCGTCAGCAAGGGGAAGAAAAAGAAGCTTTCCTTCAAGCAAGGTTCAGAAGGGCGACGTCAGGATGACTTCCTGAGCACCAGCTCCAGTCCTCTGCTCTGCCAGCTGAGCTATTGGAGGGCTGCCACCACTCGCTCTACGTTTCCCCATCAGTGTGTGCCAGGGCGAGCACAAGCTAAGCAGACAGAGTTTCTGTAGCGTAGTGGTTATCACATGTGTCCAGTACACAAAAGGCCCCTGGTTCAGAAACAGGCTGGCTTCCTTTCCTCAAATTGCCTTGCTGTCCAGGAAGGCGCTCCTCCTTCTGCTATTGGCCTGTCCCTAAGATAACTCCAACCCCTACATGACAGAGGGTGCTGACATCAGTGGAGAAAACACCTTGGTGTCAGTCTGGAGAACCTAGAGCAGTTAGGTGTGTCACCTTTTGGAGGCTTGTGGCTTGGCCTCCTCTCCCCTTGGAGGTTGGCCTATAGATTGATGGCTTTAGAGGTGGGGACTGGGCTGGCCGTGAGCAACTGGGATCCAGGAAACCCCCACCTGCCCTTCTGAGGGCCGGACCTATGGAGGTGTGGTTCACTTCTGGGAGATAGAACCCTTTACCTGCCTCTTGGCATCCCAGAGATGGCTACTTGTAGGTCAGGAGAAGTGGAGTTTTAGGGGGAAGGAAAAGAAGCAATAGTGAGGCTGAGTGGGCTCCTTTCTGGCTGAGATTGTGGGCTGCCGGGGGTCTGGCATTTGTCTGTAAGCCATAAGTGGACTTGGGGCAGTGAAAACTGCTGCTTCATTCTGGCCGACCTGGGGGCGTCACTGATGACTTGGAAGTGGGAGCAGAGGGCTGGCTGTGAGCAAATGGGATCCAGGAAGCCCCAGCCTGCCTCACCAGGGTCTGAGTCTTCTTCTCTCCTGCTATGGGAAGCCCAGCCTTAAGCCTGCAAAGCATGTGCTGCAGCTTGAGCATTAAGCCTTCCTGTGGGGCCTGTGCTGGAGCTGACCATGGACCCCTGTGCGGTACTGCTGAGGGAAATCACAACTGCAAATAATTCTGGCCACAAGATCAAGCCGTTGGGTCGAATGGGGCAAGCTGGAGGCCTGGAGACTTAGTCCGCAGGGCTAGCAGGTCAAGCCTTTTTCCCTCATGTGGAGGAGGCAGCCGCTGTGGTTCGCCCTTCCTGCGGTATAATCCAGGGGTGCAAGGCTGCAGAGCTGGGGGGAATTGGCCGGAGGCTCTCTATCATTAGTTTTATGAGTGGCTGGGAGAAGCATTCATGTAACTCAGTTGGATGTTCCCCGACCTGTGGATGTCTGTGTAAGTGAAATATGTGCCAGAGATTTGCAGCCTGTCACAGCATCACAGTGTGAGAGGGAATCCAGGTGGTGGGACACAGGGCTCAGGGGTCCCTCTGTTCAGGTTTCATCCTATAGATCTCATCACAGATTTTCAACTACCACAGTGGATGTTCACTGAGACAGAGAGAGAGATGCCAAATGGTGATCTCCAGGGCCTGCGGACATCAAACGATAAGGAATTCTGCACACAGAGAGGACCCTGCTAGTGGAAAATGCCTTTGGAAAAGCCCCTTCTGTCACCAGCTGTGGTCCTACAGTGCTCAGTGCTCTGTGTTGTGGCCTCAAGAGCCATGGATGCAAGTTGAGTTACGATGACCTTTTCCCTGTCCCCACGTTTCTTAGGTGCCTCCTTCTGACACTTGTCAGAAAAAAACAAGCAGTTTCTTTTGGAAGCATCTGCACTGCAAGGCAAAGGCAGTCTTCTCTGCTTCCTCAAAAGATTGACCAAAAGGTGGGAAGAGCAGACACATATGGCAAGGAACCACTGGCTGCTACATCTCTAACCTCCACTTTACCTGGCAGGTGCCTTGGCCAGCTTAGCCACTGTGCTGCTCTCTGGGACTTTTCTCTCAGCTGCTCCATTTCTCACCAGTGACAATCAAAAGGAAGGTGACATGGCCTGTGTGTGGACATCCCCAGCGAACCCCAAGGATGTGTGGCACAGGCTCTCATATTGCAGCAATTGCAGTTGAAGCAACCGCCACGCTAATGCCAGTCACAGCAGCCTTTTCATCAACTCCTGGCTTGTGATTTGATTCTTTCCAATTATTCTCTCAAAGAAGCCTTTTCCTTAGCAAGCAGTTACTTGGATACCAAAGGAGGTCTCTTCTGTTTCCTAGAAAGACACAGGAAAATGTGAGCAGAGGAGACAAAAGCCATACAACAAGGCACCACTGGGAGTTGAACCCAGGATCTCCTGTTTACTAGACAGGTGCTTTAGCCAGCTAAGCCATGGTGCCTGCCTCAAGAAAGTGTTTACAACTGTTCCATTTGATGGTCCAGGACAACACCTGCAAATTCCAAAGTACAGACCTTCCCCATTTCCCTCAAGCCTTGTAGACTTTGAGGTGTCTGGCTCTCTGTGCACAGAAAGCCACAGCTGAGTTGACAGAGGGCTTCTAACATGTGCTTCTCCCACCAGCCACTGTGATCATATACTGATTAGTGATCTGTGTTTCAGTCACAACAACCTCTGCTCAGTTCTGAGTCATGGTAACCTTTCCTTCAGCTCTAGACTTCTCATTTGCCACTTTCCAAGTGTGGTGGGGTGACTGCCCCAAACAATCAGGAAATCAGGAAAAAAATTAAGGCAGTCTTACAGAGGCAGTGCAGAACCCAGCCAGTCAGGAAAGGGCTTATTGGGAGAGCCAATCAGGAGAAGGTTTGCTGGAGTAGCCCATATATAAAGGGCTGCTCAGCACAGCAAGTTAGTCACTCCTTGGAGTTTGAGGAGGGAGGATTGGCTGCCTGAAGGAAGCAGAAGCAGAAGCAGAAGCAGAAGCAGAAGCAGAAGCAGAAGCAGAAGCAGAAGCAGAAGCAGAAGCAGAAGCAGAAGCAGAAGCAGAAGCAGAAGCAGAAGCAGAAGCAGAAGCAGAAGCAGAAGCAGAAGCAGAAGGAGGGGTACCATGGTCAGAGTAGTGCTGGGTGGGTAAGGGGAGCATGAGTGACCTCCTGGCTGATTACTGCCAGACGGAGGCCCTTATACAAAGGTGGAGGAAGGTGCTAGCTCTGTGGGGAAGTGGTCCAGGGAAACAGATGGTGAGGGTTGGAGGTGCACCCCTTTTGCCTCAGTCGCCACTGACACAGGTGGCTACACCCTGGACTGCAGCTGGCCACTGAGGCAAGGGTCTGGGTGAAGGACAGCTGCCCCCTGGAAGCGGGGAGAGAACTGAGTGGGGCACAGCCAGAGGGCTCTGTCCATAAGAGGACATTGAAGTCCTGAGAGCGACATGGGTCCTAATGATAGAACAGATGGCAGCCAGATGCCACTGGATGAAGGTGCACTGGTGGGGCAGACCTAATCGCCAGGATGGCCAACAGGAGGCACTGCAGTGGTGAGACATGCCCCCTGGCCCTAAGACTTAGCTGCAAGGAAGGCTTTCTCTGTCTTGAACCACCACTTAGAAGGATTCTGATGACAGATCTTTTCTTTCTTATGAAGAGATACGAAAAAGGAGCCAACAGACACATTAGGTTCAGCAAGGAAGAACTGTCAGGCCAAGCCAAGATTTCCTGGTTACTAGGAAGGCTCTTCAATCAGATCTTCCCAAAGACCACTATCCAGAGGCCTTTTAACAGTTACTGCAGATGTTCACCACAAAAGAGACAAAGAGATGCCAAAATAGAGTTCTCCACTGCCTGCAGCCATCAAGCTACCAGGAGTTCTGTGCACAGAGAGGCCCCTGCTGGTGAAAAAAGGCTTTGGTAGAGACTCTTCTGACTCCAGCCGTGATCATATAGCGTTTAGCACTCTGTGTTGTGGCTTCAGCATCCACAGATGCAAGTTCAATTAGGAGATCTTTTTCTTGTCTCCACATTTGCCTAGTGACTCCTTTCAACACTTGTCACCAAAAAGACCTGTTTCTTTTGCAAGCAATGTACAGCTAGGCAACGGCAGTCTTCTCCATTTCTTCAAAAGATCACCAAGCTGTGGGGAGAGGAGGCACATTCAGCCAGGCACCACTGGGTGCTGGCTTCTGAATCTCCTCTTTATTCAGCAGCTGTCTGTGAAGGAGATAAATCTACACTGTGTAGAGGTCAATAAAAGGAGAGTCACCTTGCTTGTTAGGCTCAGAGACACAGTCAATCAATTGATTACAATAGAATACATAAGTTTTTCATGGGTGGGGGAAAGTGACAGGGTAGGCAGCTCCACACCCCGAGATAGGTTTTGCAGCAAGACAAGACAGCACATTAGCCAGTGGCTAGCAGGTTACATAATGTCTCCGCCTACAGTCTCAAGTTAGCAGGTTAACACTTACTGAATACTTTGATAAAATGTTATTAGTATAAAATATCTATGTTGAATTCTGATTTGAGGTCCATAGAAATGGAGCAACTCTTTTTGATGGTCCAACAGGTAAATTTGTAGGTGTTAAAGCAAAGAAACAGTGAAAGTATATGGCAATAAAGATTGTTTTCTGTCTGTCTAAAGGCAAGGCATTGGTCCCTTGGAAGGGAGGTGGAAGGATGCCATATTTTATACTGACGTGCCAACTTCTCATAAATTCAAGGTTGGATGTGTGGGAAGAACATCTTCCTACAGAATAATCAAACACAATAGGAACAGGGATTCTTTGTTCAATCTGCAACTTTGAATAAGACATGATTACTTAGTTCTTAGCTCCAACTCCTGGCAATTTGCTGACCAGGCCTATCTTAGCAAGCAAGGCTTTCCGTTTACCCCAGCTTTCTCTTAGCTGATCACTATTTGCTAGGCCTCTGCTCCCTTGACCATATTCTGGACTTTGGGTCTGGAAAAGAGCTGGCACAATCCATAGACCAGGTTGTTATATAAACTGCACATGGATTTTAACCCTTCACACCCAGTAATGGCAAAGATCTTGGTTCAGGCTTGTAGCAGTGATGGAATAAACTGCAGGTTCAAATCAAGTCTCTGGAGTCCATCCACAGCTGGGATGGGTCATTCAGTCCTTTGTAGAGAGCTTCAGTTTGTAGCAAAGTCCCTACAGAGGTATGAAGCAGGATTGAAAACAAGGTGGAGGCGAGGCCTCAGCATTTTATAATCTTTTGCCATGTGGTTTTTGCTTTCTTTGTCCCAAGAACACTCTATCCAGCACGTGGCATAGAAAAAAACCTTAAAGTTCTGTCCACAGGCAGGTCGCTGCATACCTTGCCTTCTCTCAATGGGTCAGTTGCATAACTTGTGGTCCTTAATGAGCCATCAAGCAGGCTAGGCAGAACTGACACCAACTTGTCTGGCTGGGGTGTTCCCGGGAAGCGTAGCACAAGTTTGAAATATGGGCAGCATAGAGCCAATATTCATAACGTCAACAGCAAAAATGATACACATGTAGAGATAGCATCATTATAATCAGCCAATCAGAACCTCTCCATACACCCCTTACACGACAACATTTCTACAATATTGGCTGCAAATATAGAACAGTGGTCGCAACGGTGATCTATAGAGTTACAGATTATGTTAATAACATCACAGGAGGTGACACGGCATCAGTGAGACTGATACTGAAATATTGCCTCCAGTTTTGGTGTCCTCATTTGAAAAAGATGTTGTGAAATTGGAGCGGGGGCAGCAAAGAGCCACCAAATGTTCTGAGGGCTGGAGAAAAATGCCTTCTAGTGAGCTATTGAAAGAGCTCAACCTGTTTAGCTTATCAAAAGAAGATTGAAAGGTGCCTTCATTGAAGTGCCTTAATGGAGAGAAAAGATTGGCTATTAAAGGGCTCTTTAATCTAGGAGAGAAAAGCATAACAAGACCCAATGGCTGGAAGGTGAAAAGAGACAAATTCATATTACGCTGAAGGCACAAATAAGCAACAGGGAGGATGATGCACAACAGGGAGGATGATTCACCACAGGAACAAGCTACCAAGGAAAGTGGTGGATTCACCATCTCCTGATGTCATTCAATGAAGACTAGATGCCTTTGTGTAATGTGTTTGCCCCAAAAGTAGCTATTGTGTCATACAGGAGGCCTGTGATATGCAGGGGGTCAGATTAGATGCTCTAATGGTCTCTTCAGGGCATAAAGTTGACTAATTTCTGAAAAACGGAGTGTAGCATTGGGAGCAGCATCTGATGTTTTCCTGTCTAGCTGGCTTGCTTCCGAGAACGAACGCTCCTTGAGTGGAGTGATCCACAGGGAGTAGCTCAAACCTCCAAAGTTCCTGGCAAGAGGCAGGACATTAGCACAGCAAGGGAGGGATGTGGCAGTGACATCACAAAGGCCTTTTGCAGGACCTCAGACTATTGGTCAAAGGTGGTGGGGAGGTGGTGACCTCACAGAGAGATGCTGACATCAGCCAGGCAGGACAGGGGCGAAGGGCCAGGGAAACCTCAGAGACCCCTGTGGCTTTGCTTCAGCAAGTCTCCTTCTCCAGGTCTCTCTTTGAGGACTGAGAAAGTATTTGGGCTCAGGTACGTGAGCAGCAGGAGGAACCTCTTTCCAGTTTTCTCCTTCCCTTTTCCTGATTTTACTAGAAAACAGCCATCCCTGTTTAGAAGGTAAGAGCCTCCTTGAGGTTTGAAACCTGTTTAGTCTGATCTATCTGGTAACAGATGAATTCTAGGCATGGAAAACACGAGCTTAAGGCGGCAGAATTTTATTCTGCACCTGGGATTTTATCCCTCAGAATCACAGAGGACATTAGGGTTTGTCCGTTTTGTTTCACCTTTTCCTCCATCCCTCCCTCCCTCCTTTCTCTTCTTCTCTTGCTTCTAGTGTCCCCTCGGGGGGGTGTGTGGGTGTGGGTGTAGGTGTGTGTGTGGGTGGCGGGGGAGTGCTCGGCAGCTCCCACTATGGGAGGTCCACCCAAAAATGTGGGGCTTAAATAGTGCTTGGGCAGTGATCCCCACCAGTGACCTGGGCATCCTTTGGGCTCTTTAGTGAGAACTCTCAGCCTCTCATCCTCAGTCTCTACCCTGATTGGCTGAGCTGAGGGTTATTGACAGGCAGGAGACTCAGGTCCTTGTTGTGCTCTTTGAAGACCAAGTAAATAAGTCATAACCACTTATATGTTTGATGAATATTGCTGCTTCTCTGCATTAATGGTCTCTGAGCAGTTCACGATTCTCTCTAACATTGCAGTTCTCCTCAAATACTTGCTGAATAATTACTGTGCACTGTTGTTGATCTGGAGCTCATCTGAGAGCACTTTATTCAGGTCATTCAATGTCTGAAATTCAAGATCCGATGGTTAGTTTGAACATCAGGGCTCTTGGGTCCTACTCCCAACTCTGCCACTGGCTGGCTGTGTGACCTAAGACAAGTCAATTCTCCTTTCTCAGCCTTAGCTTCTCCCTCTTTCAAGTAGGGATAATAATGATCCGCTCCTACCTACCTTACCGTATGTGGAGGCAGGACAGGCTCTAGGTTTTTTGCTGCCCCAAGCAAAAAAAAATTTGTCTGTCCCCCCATTCCCCTGGTGCCCGAGCCCTGGGCTCTCCCCACATCCGCTGCCTCCACAGCTCTGGGCCTCCTCCCACCCCCACCCCCCTGCTGCCCCACCCCTGGGCTCTACCCCCTGACCCTCACCCCCCTGCTGCCCCAGCCCTGGGCTCTCCTCCCCACACCCGCACTCCCTGCCAAGCCAGCCCTGGGCTCTTGCACACACACCCCATGCTGCCCCAGCTCTGGGATCTCTCCTCACCAGTGCTCCCCCACCCCCACACCCCCTGCTGCCCCAGTCCTGGGCTCTGCCCCCTTCACCTGGACCCCCTGCTGCCCCAGCCCTGGGCTCCTCCCCCCACCTGCACCCTCCTTCTGCCCCAGCCCGGGGTCACTGGTAACTTGCTCCCAGGGTGGGTCTTTCAGCAGGAATTTTGGATGTGCACAGAACACAGACAGGATTGGTTCCCACATGGTTACAGAGCTGCAGTAAAGTGAAACAATTTTCAGCTTGTGTGATTGGAAGATATCTGGATGCATATTGTAAGACTGTCCTCCATAAACGAAGAAAAGTTGAGGTGCCTTTATTATTCTTTCTTCCACTCTTTGTTTCTATGGGGAATTTGCCAATGCAATATCACTGTCTTTCGTTTAAACAAACAAAAAGGCAATGGCTGTTGAAAATAGCAATTCCAGTCCTAAAAGCCTCTGGGAAGCATTTCTTGCTCAATTTTATCCTACTTTTTCTACAGGAAATTACAGTGGATCAGTACATTTGTTTTGGGAGAAATAAAGTACCAGCTGCCCAAACTGAGCTTGAGCACTCCTGAATTTTGAGGTGTTCAAATCTGGAAGGCAGGTGCTAGATTCCTTTTCTGAATTTTAGCTCAATCTGGAAAGGAAAAGTCAATTTCTGCTTCCATGGCTCAGAAGTGGAAATCCTCCTGTGTGCCTGGTACTGTATCTAAAACTGCCCAGGTCCAGTAGAGCCTCCCCTCCCTTACTTTTCATTTTAAATTCTAGTGGGACCCACATACCTCCCTTGCTAGGCTTCAGATAGAGAGGGGCACTGTCCATTTAGTCCCCCCAATTCCTTCTTTGGGGGCTGCAAGGTGAGGTCACACCAGTGTCCCTAAGCCAGTCTGGGGATGTCTTCTGAAGGGGGTATCTGGGCCAAAGCCTTCTACTCCTTGGGCACATTTGTTCCCCATTCACAGTGCCACCCCGCTCTAGCAGTGAGCTCTCCATTCACAGCAAGCTGCAGCATGAGCTTTCTGCTAACATACTCCCTCCCCCTCCCTTCCCTGTTGATAGCAGCCAAGGGAATGCTGGGAAATGTAGTTCTTTCCCTGCTTCAGGGCTGGCTCTATAGGCAGGGAGCTAACCAAGGAACTACAGCTCCTAGGGCCCCCTGTTGGTTCTCAGCTCCCAGGCTTCAGAGTAGCAGCCGTGTTAGTCTGTATCTGCAAAGAACAGCAGTACTTGTGGCACCTTAGAGACTAACAAATTTATTTCAGCATGAGCTTTCCTGAGCTACAGCTCACTTCTTCGGATGCACAGAATGGAACACACAGACAGGAGATATTTATACATACAGAGAACATGAAAAGGTGGAAGTATGCATACCAACAGGAAGAGTCTAATCAATTGAGATGAGCTATCGTCAGCAGGAGAAAAACAAAAACCTTTTGAAGTGATAATTAAGATGACCCATAGAAGGTGTGAGGAGAACTTAACCTAGGGAAATAGATTCAATTAGTGTAATGACTCAACCATTCCCAGTCTCTGTTTAAGCCTGAGTTAATTGTATCTAATTTGCATATTAATTCGAGTTCGGTAGTCTCTCTTTGCAGTCTGTTTTTGAAGTATTTTTGTTGCAAAATTGCCACCTTCAAGTCTGTCAGTGAGTGGCTAGAGAGGTTGAAGTGTTGTCCCACTGGTTTTTGAATGTTATGATTCCTGATGTCAGATTTGTGTCCATTTATTCTTTTGCCTAGAGACTGTCCAGTTTGGCCAATGTACATGGCAGAGGGGCATTGCTGGCACATGATGGCATATATCACTTTGGTAGATGTGCAGGTGAACGAGCCCCTGATGGCGTGGCTGATGTGATTAGATCCTATGATGGTGTCACTTGAATAGATATGTGTCCAGAGCTGGCATTAGGCTTTGTTGCAAGGATAGGTTCCTGGGTTAGTGTTTATGTTGTATGGTGTGCGGTTGCTGGTGAGTATTTGCTTCAGGCTGGGAGGCTGTCTATAAGCGAGGACTGGCCGGTCTCCCAAGATCTGTGAGAGTGCGGGATCATCTTTCAGGATAGGTTGTAGATCTTTGATGATGTGCTGGAGAGGTTTTAGTTGGAGGCTGTAGGTGATGGCTAGTGGCATTCTGTTATTTTCTTTGCTGGGCCTGTCCTGTAGTAGGTGGCTTCTGAGCACTCTTCTGGCTCTGTCAATCTGTTTTTTTCACTTCAGCAGGTGGGTATTGTAGTTTTAAGAACGCTTGATAGAGATCTTGTAGGTATTTCTCTCTGTCTGAGGGATTGGAGCAAATACGGTTGTATCTTGGAGCTTGGCTGTAGACAATGGATCGTGTGGTGTGTCCTGGATGGAAGCTGGAGGCATGTAGGTAAGTATAGTGGTCAGTAGGTTTCCAGTATAGGGTGGTGTTTATGTGACCATCGCTTATTAGCACAGTAGTGTCTAGGAAATGGACCGCTTGTGTGGATTGGTCTAGGCTGAGGTTGATGGTGGGATGGAAATTGTTAAAATCACGGTGCAATTCCTCAAGGGCTTCTTTTCCATTAGTCCAGATGATGAAGATGTCATCAATGTAGCACAAGTAGAGTAGGGGCATTAGGGAACAAGAGCTAAGGAAGCGTTGTTCTAAGTCAGCCATAAGGATGTTGGCATACTGTGGGGCCATGCGGGTACCCACAGCAGTGCCGCTGACTTGAAGGTATATATTGTCCCCAAATGTGAAATTGTTGTGAGGACAAAGTCACAGAGCTCAGCCATCGGTTAGCCGTGATATTATCGGGGATACTGTTCCTGACTGCTTGTAGTCCATCTTTGTGTGGAATGTTGGTGTAGATGGCTTCCACATCCATAGTGGCCAGGATGGTGTTTTCTGGAAGATCACCGATGGATTGTAGTTTCCTCAGGAAGTCAGTGGTGTCTTGAAGATAGCTGGGAGTGCTGGTAGCATAGGGCCTGAGGAGAGAGTCCACATAGCCAGACAATCCTGCTGTTAAGGTGCCAATGCTTGAGATGATGGGGCATCCAGGATTTCCAGGTTTATGGATCATGGGTAGCAAATAGAATACACCTGGTCGGGGTTCTAGCCATGTGTCTGTAAAGATCTGTTCCTGTGCTTTTTCAGGGATTTTTTTGATCAGGTGGTGTCGTTTCTTTTGGTAATCATCAGTGGGATCAGAGGGTAATGACCTGTAGAATGTGGAGTTAGAGAGCTGCCTAGCAGCCGCTTGTTCATATTTCGACCTAGTCATGATGACGACAGCACCTCCTTTGTCAGCCTTTTTGATTATGATGTCGAAGTTGTTCTTGAGGCTGTTGATGGCATTGTGTTCAGCATGGCTTAGGTTATGGGGCAAGTGATGCTGCTTTTCCACAATTTCAGCCTGTGCACGTTGATGGAAGCAATCTATGTAGAAGTCCAGTCTGTTGTTTCGACCCTCAGGAGGAGTCCATGCAGAATCCTTTTTATTATAACATTGGTAGGAAGGATTCTGTGGGTTAGGATGTTGTTCTGAGGTGTGTTGGAAGTATTCTTTGAGTCGGAGATGACGAAAGTAGGATTCTAGGTCACCGCTCCCAGGCTGGATCCCTCTTAGCTGTTGCCCCTGCAAATGGGCTGCCCCAAGTACCTGCTTGCTTTGCTGGTGCCTAGAGCCACCCCTGGGACCGACACATGTTTGTTTTCACTCTCTGAGTCAGGAAACCCACAAAAGCCTCTTCTTTTGTACTGGGGCAGGCAAAAATTAGGTGACACTAAATTATTCTGATTGCTAAAAGAGAGTTGTGTATTTTTGAAAAAAAAATAATAAAGAATAATATCCTAACTAACAGCATGAGATAAAAAAAGAACACAGACAAACCTTGTCAGTAAGGGCTAATGTCCTAAATGGAAAATCAGCAGCGGTTTGTAGCTGGGGGAGCGTACAGTCTGAATGTGTATGACCTGACCCAGGCCCCACCCCCACATAGCAGTAGGGCTTGGCACTCTCTCTGTGCATTGATGTGGTGGCTGAGTGGTTAACCAAGCAGTGACAATTCAAGGAGGTTCCCTGGGTCGGTTTCACTCCTCAGGAGATTCTGCACAATAAAAATTCTGTGCACAATAGTTTAAAATTCTGCAAATTTTATTTGCCAATAAATAAATGTGGAGGCTCCAGCATGACAGTGGGGAAGCAGAGGCTCTTGGATGCCCAGAGGTGGGATATCACCCTGCAGCCCCCTCTCCCTTCCAGGGAAACAGCCTCTGTGGTGAGGCTGCACCTCTCCGCTGCCTACTGCAGGAGCTCCCAAAAAACTCCCCAGAACTGATCATGAGGGGTGCATGACCACTCTTGTGGCCAGGGCCGGCCTTAGGATTTATGGTGCCCTAGGCGAGATTATTGAACTGGTGCCACTGTGCCTGATCTGCTCTTAGCAACACAAACATAAGCTTATAGTTTTGGAAAACTTGCCACATTCACATTATTAAAACAAGTTTAACTTAATGAAGCACACTGTAATGCTGATGGACTAGCACTAAAGAAGCAGCACTATAGAAAAAATTCTGATATGACAGAATGATGCAAATAATATATTTTTTTTAATTTATCAAAATTTATTGGAAACTTATATGAAGAGGTATTGAAACAAAGATTTGTTTTTAATTAAAAGCAATCTTTCTTGCTTTTTTGGCTGCAAAATCAGTAATAATGTCATCATATGACAAAAACAAAATCGTGTCTTGTTCGATCACAAGAATAGCAAGACCAGTCAAGTGTTCCTGACTCATTGTAGAGCGGAGATAGTTTTTAATGAGCTTTAGTTTTGAGAAACTCCGTTCTCTTGATGCTACTGTTACAGGAATTGTCAGTAGAATACGAGTGGCAATGTACACATTAGGATATATGTCAACAAGTTTGCAGGTATGAATAAACTGTACAATGTCCATCACCGATTTTGCATGTGGCAACATTGATGACAGTGTACTCAATTCTTCGTACAGTTCAAGTCCATTTAAATCAAAACTATCACCGTGCTTCAGGAGGCTCTCTAGATTCTTGCACTTTGTCATTAGTTGCACTTGTTTTCCTATTTCGTTGAATTTAGTTATGTCATACAAAAATCCAAACTGTTCATGGTGTACTCGCAAGATATTAAACCTTTCATCAACAGCAGATACTGCTTTATCCATCACAACATTAAAAAATTCAACCTCAAATTTCTTTTCTGGATCGTCTATGGGCATGATCTGCTGTACAGATTCTTCATAATGAAGTGTCCCTGGCCTTTTTAACTCATATTAACTATGTATTTACTTTATGGAAGTTGGAGAAAACATTGTGAAAACGTAAAACTTTGGCTGCCCAACTTCTGGGCTGACAAAAGTTATACTGACTCACAAGGGAAAAAAAAAGCAGGAGAATCTTAGTACAACATATGGTCACTCTATACCAGGGGTCGGCAACCTTTCAGAAGTGGTGTGCCAAGTTCACTGTAATTTAAGGTTTCTCGTGCCTGTAATACATTTTAATGTTTGTAGAAGGTTTCTCTCTATGTTTATATTATATAAATAAACTATTGTTATTATCTGAGGTCTTGGCCACCGGTCCTGCTCAGGCCACTGCCAGCTGAGTAAATGAAACCCCAAACCGGCAGCGGGCTGGTGGCTGGAACCCTAGACAAGGATCCCAGGCCCTGCTCAGCCCGCTGCTGGTCTGGGGTTCTGACGACCAACTCCTGCCAGCCAGGATCCCGGCCGCCAACCCCCCATCAGCCCGCTACCAGCCTGGGATTCTGCTCACCCAGGCTGGCAGGAGGCAGAGTGGGGCTGGTGGCTGAGCTTCTGACTGGCAAGGGGCTGGCAGCCAGAACCCCGGAGTAGCAGTAGGCTGAGTGCTGCTGGCACCCCAGACGGGCAGCAGACTGAGCCACTCAACCCCCCACTGGCCTTGCTCAGCCCGCCACCAGCCCACTCAGCCCGCTGCCGGCTGAGTGAATGGAACCCCAGGCTGACAGCAGGTTGAGTGGTTCAACTGGCCTGCTCAGCCCACTGCCAGCCTGGGGTTCCTTGGGGGTCCCCAGGTCAGCAGCAGGTGCTGAGTGGGGCCGATGGCTGGTATTCCAGCTGGCAATAGGGCAGCAGCCGGAACCCCAGAGCAGTGATGGGCTGAGCCGTTTAGCCTGCTGCTGCATACCATCAAAAATTAGCTCACCTGCCACCTTTGACATGTGTGCCGTAGGTTGCTGAACCCTGCTTTATACACTAGTAAGGAGATGAGCATATTACAGTTATTGGAGGGCTCTTGTCAGGAGTAACAGGCTATAGGAAAGTCAGTCAACATTTTTTGTTTCTCTGATGAAAACTGACCCACTCCCTGTCTCAAACCAAACCTGTCACTAATAATTGTCAACAATTTAATTGTCTGTTTTTGGCTAAGATATTGACTTTTTTAAAAAAAATATATTGAAATTGGATTCAGGATTGTTAGCAAGAATTTTTGGCAAACAAAGTTGTTAAATGACAATCTAAATGGCAACACAGTACTGCTTTCATGCTTGGCTCACGCCCCAGCCTGCTGGTCCAACAGCTGCAGTAGAGAAGGAGATAGGTGGAAAACTGCAGGACCCCAAAATCCACCTCTTGGGCTGCAGAGTGGCAACAGCAGCAGCAAACCCTCAGGTCCAATCACACGCCAATGGGCACCGCCGCCAGCCCAACAGACCATGGTGAAGTTAGCACAGCATCTGATCTCAGGGACGGGGCACCCATGGAGCCACAGCAGCTCATCCTGCCCTGTGCAGCTCCCCCCAGATGAGATGGATCACTGGCAGCTGCCAGCCCAGGGGAGAGGCGCTCCCCAGCTAGGGTGGCCCGATCCAGATGTCCTGATTTTATAGGGCCAGTCCCGATAATTGGGGCTTTGTCTTATATAGGCACCAATTACCCCCACCTAGAGTGACCAGACAGAAAGTGTGTAAAATCAGGACAGGGATAGGTGGGGGTGGGGGTAAAAGGAGCCTATATAAGAAAAAGACCCCAACATTGGGACTGTCCCTATAAAATAGGGATATCTGATCACTGTACCCCAATCCCCTATCCTGATTTTTCACACATCTGGCTAACCCCAACCCAGCCCTGTGTGACATTCCAATTCTGGCTGCCTGCCGAGGAAGTGAGTTACTTTCACTTTCATACCTCAGCAGGCAGCCAGCCAGCCTCCCCTCCCTCTCAGTACCTCACTCAACCCAGCCCTGACGGAGAGGAGGGAGGAGGGAGAGAGGGGTGCCACAGAGCCTGCCTCGCCTCACCTCAGCTGAGGGGAAAGAGTCACACTCACAGGGGAGCTCCTTCCGCAACCTCTACACCAACCCCTTCCCAGAGACCCCAGCAGCCAATCCCATTCCTCAGACTATGCTGCATTGGGCTCTCTCTAGGACCCAGCAGCCCTGCTTCTACACTGTCTGGGCTGCCTGCAGAGTGGTGCCCCCAGGCAGTGTGAGGCCCTACGCGGCTGTCTATTCTGCCTATGCCTAAGGACGGCCCTGCTTGTGGCTTCCCTTTGCTTCCCCATCAGAAAGCCTGAGCAGCTGGCCCCGAGTGATTTGAAAGGGCCCGGGGGTTCCTGCCACCACTACCGGCAGCACAGTGGGGCTAAAGCAGATTCCTGCCCACCCTCACTTCACACGGTGCACCACTCCCAGAAGCATCTGGCACGTCCCTGCGGCCCCTGTGGGGTGTGTCTCTTGCATGCTGCGCCCGCCCCAAGTGCCAACTCTGCCATTGGAACTGCGACAATGGGAGCTGCAGGGGTGGTGCCTGTGGGCAGTGGTGCCAGGGGACTCCCCCAGCCTCCTCCATGTAGGATTTGTGCCAGATGGGGGTGTGGGTCACTTTCAGGAGCTGCCTGAGATAGGTGCCACATCCCAAATCCTGCTCCAGCCCAGAACCTGCACCTCATGCACCCAAAATCCCTCCCAGAGCCCGTCACTGCCCCTCTTGCACCCCAACCCACAGCCCCAGCCCAGATTCCGCACCCCATCCACACCCAAACTCCATCCCGGAGCCTGCCACCGCCCCCCCTGCTTTGTTGGCGGTTTTGTTCCAGCTGCTGGGGAAACACCACAACATTAAAGAAACCAACGGTACCAAGTCCTGCAGCGTCACCTGTGGGGTTTCCACAAGAGCATCCATGCTGAGGAGACAGTCAGCATGTGACTGTATGACCGGATCAAACGACAGCTGGCTGAGTTCCAGGAGATGAGGCTGCAGCTGGCCGATATGAGCGGGAGCACTGAGTGAAGGGAGGGGCAGCTCCCCTAACATTTTTGCAGCCTGCAGGGAATGGAGAGAAAGCAGGGGGATGCGGGGACTCAGGGCAGGACCTGCAGATCTGATAGTGCAGGACCACAGTCAATGAAGGAGGAGAGAGAGTCCCACAAGAGGAAGCTGCTAGTGGGAAGCAATAAGTGCAGGGTACAAACCAGCCAGCTGAGAGTCACAGGGGTCTAGAAAATGAAATGGCAGCAGGTCCCATGGTGTAATGGGCAGCACTCAGGACTTTGGATCCTGGGTTTAAATCTCAGTGGGACCTCCTGGAGCAATGCTGGTTTCCTGCAAAGCCATGGAGCTCAATGTGCTTGGCTCCCCTCTCTCAGGGTGAACTAGAGTGAGTTTTTTCCCTCCTGCTGGGTGACTGATGCCCACTGGAGATAGGTCTTTGGTCCAGCCGGTTCAATGGGCTGGCTGCTATAGGTTGGGGTCCTTGAACTTAACACTCTGGCTGGAGAGCCCTGCGGGTTGACCATATGGTTATTTCTCACTGCTTCACCTGATGCCCACAACTTTGGTCCCTGCAGCTGCCACATTCTTCCTCTTGCCCACATGGCATTCAAAGGAAGGAGTGCCAGGGCCAGGCTTCATAGTCAGGGCTAGGCAGGAAGGAGGAAGAGTCCCAGGCTGGAGCCCAACACCTTTCCTGCTCTGGGCACCTCTGACAGCTCCAAGGGAAGGTTCATAAGCCACAGAGCAACTGAGGGCAGGGCAAGAGGAGGAGATAACCATGCCTATGTGTGGCCAGCAGACAGCCACAAAGACACCCGGCCAGCCTGCTCCATGCCATGCCAAACCCCCACTGAAGGCCACCCACAGACCAGCATTCGTTCTGCAGCCAGCATCACAAGGTGGTTGGAAGGCAGGTGGGGCCTCTGACCGTTCCTACTCAAAGGGCTCCTTTTGGCGGTGGGGCTGGAGATATTTCCCCCAAGAGGCTCTTTCCCAGCTGCTGAGAAGCACAGAAGTACCCAGTGTTTGCTCTTGCGGTGAAAGGGGTTAATACGTTTAGGCAGCCTGGCTAGCTCAGCTGGCAGCACCTCTAGCTCTTACTCTGAAGGCTGAAATTACAATTCCCTGTCTAGGTAATTGGGGCTCCTCTTCCACAATACAACACACAATCTGCCTAAGCTCCCACCCAGTAACCTGGCTAAAGTAGCCCTGGCCACTGGGTGCCTCTAAGAGACGATATTTTCCCCACTCACAACCACTGAGTGTAGAAAAGAAACTTTAAGAAAAAGGAGGAAACTCACCTTGTAATAACACCACAATCAGGATTCATAACACAACACTATGAGCAAAACACCCACCCACAGTGCGCTGGGCAGTGGCCTTTGCCTCGGGCTCTTAAATCCAGACACCAAAAGCTCTGTGGATGTGCCCCTCCCTTCACTGCACCTCACCCACAGCTGCTGTCCTGGGTCAGTGAAAACCCACAGTTCACCTCTCACGTCCCGGGGGGAAAGCCCCTTTCTTCCTCCACCCTCCGCTGTCTGACCACATTGTCGGTCACTTGCCCTTCCCCTCTGTCACCGTTCTGCTGGCCCCTCTCTGCTCTGGGACATATTGTGGTCCCACCAGGAGTGGAACAGGCTCCCTAAAAGTAGTGACCACCAGAGCCTGAACAATAGCCCCATCCCGTCCACTCGAGGCCATGCCCCTGCACCGAGCCCTTCTCCCCAAGGCCCTGCTCCCATACTGCCTCTTCCCCCCAAGACCCTACCTCCCGCTTACTGCTCTCCGCCCCCTTCCGCCTCACTCCCCCTTACGGTCATTACAAAGTGGCATGGCAGAGCCTTCCCATTTTGAAAAGTCCTGGGGTGTTGTTCCCCCCTGTTCCAGCACACGTGGGTCCCTGCACTTCACACAGGTCTCCCTGATTTCAGCTGTTAGTGAGGGAGCCTCACTGCTAGCGCAGACTCGGCAGTTTCTTGCATGAGAGACACTGTCCCAAAGCAGGACTAATGCTTAGAGCTGGTGATCAGTGATTTCAGATCTGTTGGTCTGCAGCAAGACTCTACAATGAGTCTCAGTCAGCTCTGTTATTACACAGAGACGAACAAAAGGGTCAAATGGTGCCTGGAAGCCTTAAGAAGAATCCACCTCACCAAGTACAATGCTTGTCGCTACCTGCTCTCAACTCCAGTGAGAATGTTTTGGGGTCACTCCTTGCCTTTATCAACCTAGGGAGAATAACAATTAACAGGTGCTCCAGTGGCACAATTGGTTAGCGCGCAGTACTTATAGGGCAGTGCTGAGAGGAGCTATGCTGAGGTTGTGAGTTCAAACCTCACCTGGAGCACTGGTTTTCATTAACCAAATGGCATCACTCACTCATTTGGCCCTGTGGAATGTACAATTCCAGCCCAGGGGACACTGAGGCAGGGAAGAAGTTAAAAATGCCCCTTCACTTATTAGCTCCTCTCCAGAGTGCAGGTCAGAATCTACAATCCTTTCTCCCCCACCAGCCCCTGTGCCAGGATCCCTCCAGCAGAGCCTGGAGTCCTGCCCATGGCATCTGTACTATTGACAAACACTAAGTGACAGGGACAAAACACTCAAATCCCGCCTGGTGCAGGGAGCCAGGTTTGCGCTTCAAATTCCGTCGTTCATACATTTCCAGGCCGGGGAATATCCCACAACAGCATTTAATGGGAAGCTGCCTGCAGAACAGTTACACTGCACAGAACTGCTATGGAGGAAGGGTGGGAATTGGTAACATTTTGAGGATTGTTTGGGAAATGAACCTTTTTTTTTTGTGAGGTTAATAACTATCTCTTCAACTTTGTGGGTGTCACTTGATTTTTGCATCTCCCTGTGAAAATACAACTGGCACCTGTGGCTTTCTACAGGGGGTCATGATGTTAAAGTTGGGGAATTCAGTCTCTGTACTTCTGGGGGAGTGTTGCTTTTTTAAACTGCCTCACTGCCAGGCACACCGGGCTGTTAGCTGCACCCACTGTCCTTGCCAGGGGCCCTTGCTGAACCCTGGGCGACTGCACTGCCGTGCTGCGGTTACTCTGCAGGGGGAGAAGCTTCTGGGGAGCAATGTAGAGCAGGTGGAGGAAGGAGATGGTGTCACTATTCACATTCTGAACTGCACAATTTTCCAAATTTGGAATAGATTAATAGATTCATCCTGCAGCAAGTGACCCCGTGCCCCATGCTGCAGAGGAAGGCGAATGTCTGAGAACAATTCTAAGGGGAAGGTGAATGCAGAGCTATGACACTGGAGATGCCCAGACCTCCAATGGGGGCAGCGTGGAAATTAATAATGGGAAGATCATTTGCAAAATTAGTCGTCACTGACAAGATTTGTCTCTGTTCCTATTTCACGCTGTGGTGTTAGAGGAATCAGTACAGAGTTTTACTATATTAATTAAACACTTAATTTTATGTAACCAAGCCAAAAACTTAGTGTCACTTATTTTTTCTCTGTCCTAGCAAGAATGAATTGAATTTTGTGACTTTCTGGAAAGTGCAGCAAGATTAAATGTGGGGAATTCAGTCTCTGTGTTTGTGATCTGATGTTTTCCTCTCACAGGTCAGTTCCTGCATTGAAATACCAAGAGGAATCTAAGGGCTGGTGTACACTGGGCACTTAACTGGCAGAGCGACGTCTCTCAGGGTGTGATCTCCCCCGCAACCCATAGAGTTAAGGTGACCTAAGCCCTGGTTAGATAGTGCTAAAGAAAAGAAAGAACTGTTCTGTCAACGTAGCTATTACAGGGATGGGAAAACCCCTCCAGTGGCTGTCTGCTCCAGAGAGCTATAGCAGTGCCACAGCAGTGTTTTAAGTGTAGATAGAGTGAAACTAGATCTGGCTCCAGTTCACACTGTGGATGCTCAGGCACTAAGGGTGCAATAATAACAACAACACAGTTGTCAGGATTTGAACCTGTGCCAGGAAACCACAATGGATTTGTGATCTATCACCTTAACCACTCGGCCACAACTACTTAACATACACTTGTTTCACTACATGATGATTCTGTTCTCACTGAATTGTCATTCCCATTGTTTGCTCAGACCAGCTTCCCCAGCACACTCATGGCTGTGCATCAGTGTCAGTGTGTCCTTGGCTGAACAGCGAGAATTCCTGCCCATTTCCCTTCCGGCTGGAGCAGGATGAGAGTGTGTTTGTGTGAACGACATTGCTGTAGATTGTTGTTCATTCCCCACTCTGACAATTCAGACAGTCTCTTTCCTAGTCAAATCTCCAGCACATCGTTCCAATAGCCGGGGGCAGGATTTCTCTGGGGCACTGAAATATTTCCGGGGCTGGTGCATGAACTCAGCCTTGCATTTCACCCTCGATGTTTCATGGACGAACAACAGCAGCAGAAAGAAAGAGCCGAGCCAATATCTCACTGGCAGGGATGCAGGTGCCACGTCCCCTCTGTCTGCCCATCGCCATCGCAGGAGAGAAGGGTTCACTGGAATCGAGTGCCCTGGCTCAGACCAGAGACATAGGGAGGTTTTGCTGTTCATGGATCTGTGCAAAGGAAATTGTGTCTCTGTGTGAAATTGAGGTGGGAAATGAAATGTCCACATGGTGGTCCAGTGCCCTAAGGAATGTGGGTGAAGGACTCAGGCTGGGAAATGATTTAACAGGGGTTTGTTTCAATTTATTGCCCTGATTAAAAACTATGGCTAAAATGCAGCCATGTTGTTAGTACTTGTACCTGTGTAGGGACACCCCAGTGGGTGTTAAGTCCATTGCCTTCACCAAGAGCAGTTGATTATTTTATCAAGGTACAAATTTCTTGTCAAGGCCTAGAATCCAGAGAAAACAATACACTGATGATAAGAAGAAGTCTATAAAAAGATTTTGCAGCCACCATGGGCGTAACTATGATGTGTTGTGTTTCACTCTTTATATCTGGCGCCACCTCCTTTCCCTTTAGCCTTGTAGTTGACCAAGGGCAAAGCTGAACATCTCTTCAGATACCAGGGAGTGTTTATGTCCATCCCTGCGAGCTACACAAGGGTTTGATGTTGCTGCTTTCAGTCCTCTGGCTCTGCTGGGATAAGGAACAATTCAGGCTGTCACTGAACTGAAGGAGGAAGATCATTTTTTGACAGGGAGAGGGACGCCTCCTCTTAAACATGTTTGTCTGGCTGACAGTCCTGGTTCCCAGGTCTTCCCCATGGGGCTTCAGCAGTTTTGGGACCAGTTCACTCCCTTGGCCCCACCTGCTGCCCCCAGGCGCTCCCCTCCAGGGGCCCTGGCAGTGCAGTATCTGTCTGCTCGCTCCAGTGGCTGCTGGCCCCTCCCCATGGCAGGGCGGGGCAGAGCAGTGCCTCTACGCTCTGCCCCCACTCCAAGCTCCTGCAGCCAATGGGACACTGTGGGGGTGATTCCTGGGGGCAGCAGCATGCGGAGGCCCCCCAGCCTGCCCCGCCTTGGAGCCCCAGGTAAGCACCGCACCCCTGACTCCCTCCCAGAGCCTGCACCCCCTTCCTCCACACACCTCCTCCCACCCGCTCCAATCTCCCTCCCAGAGCCTGCACCCCCATCCCTCCTCCTATTGCCCCTCTCTCTGTCCCAGCCCAGAGCCTGCACCCAGCACCCAAACTCCATCCCAGAGCCTGCACCCTAGAACCCCTCCCCCACCCAAACTCCCTCCCAGAGACCAGCCTCTCACCCCTTCTGCACCCAAACTCCCCCCAGAGCCTGCACCCCTCCTGCACCCCAATCCCCAGCCCCAACCCAGGGCCTGAACCCTAGACCTCCTCCCCCCATCTCCCTCCCAGAGCCTTAGGCAGATGGGGGGCAGAGTTTTGGGGGGCAGGTTCTGAGTGGTATGAGTGACATTATTGGCCCACTGCGAGGATTGGAGGACTGGCACTGGCCCTAAGGTAAATTCAGGTTGAGACCCTGCATTAAGGGATTGGAGCAATGCTGGAGAGACTGACGGGCATGGAGCTGGGGAGCTGTGTGTGCTCCAAGGAGAGTTGTTGTTGTGCTCTGGTGACACAGAGCAGGGGTGGGGAGTTTGTAAGCTGTGGTGTTTGTATAGAGAGAAAGTTTAGTAACCCCTAGGTTAAAAACTGTTCCTGCTCTGGGCTATACATGACACTCTTTGTTGCGAGTATAGATTAGTGGGTGAATGTTTCCCTGCAGGATAATAGGTTCCTAGTCACAATCCAAGTGATTCCTTGAAAAACTTTTTCGAATGAAAATGGATTTCCAGACCCATTTCCAGTATGTTCAGGAGTTCGCTGAATGGGGGCGGGGGGCTTGAAATGAATTTAATCACTCAGCATTTTCCTATGCAAATGAATGAAGACCTAGCAGACCTGTCCAGCAGCTGAAATCAGTTCCAGACCTCGGCGTCTCTAAGAGGGACACTCTGTATCTGAGGCATGTGGGACACCTCTGTGGTGATGACAGGTGAAAAAAATGCTGGATTCAATGAAAGCTGAGACCATAGGAGGGGAAAGTGAACGGCAGCACCATACAGGGTCATAACACTGAGACACGGGGCTTCACTGTCACTGCCCCTTTTTTCCATCATTTATATCCCCCTCCCCCACACATTGTCACACACAACCTTCTCCCCTTGAGCCCAATCCAACCCTCCCCCTCTCCCACACACACTCCATGGGACACAGCCTCTCGGTGACTCACCCAGATGGGGGCTTGTATCTGCATCTCCCCAACAGGGGAGCAGAGAGCCGAAAGGGCCACAGGAGACCAATGGAGCTAGGCAGGGTTAGAAAAGACTTCCCTTCCCTTCTCTTGAGTCCAGTTAATCTCACCCATGGGACATTCCTGCCCCGGGTGGGCTCAAAGCACCAACCTTCCCCTCAGCAATGAAAGGTGGGAACCAGCTCTATCACACAGAAGAAGGCTCCCCACCTCTGCTGCTGCCATTCAGCAGCCATTAATATTGATTTGTTTTAGTTAATGCAACTCTCTCAACCCCTAATCCATCCATGAATCAAGGAGGCAAGACCCTCAGCTGGGAACCAGAGGGGTAATGGGTTAGTGTACACGACTTATAGTAGTCATGCTGAGTGGAGTGATGCTGAAGTTGTGAATTCAAACCTCACCTAAAGCACTAGCTTTCTTTAAGCAAATGGGTTCTGCCAATCAGTTTACCCTACAGAAAATACAATTGCAGCTCAGAAGACACTGAGGTCCCCTTGCTTTACAGAGAGCAGGGCAGATTCCACAGATCTACCAGGCTCTACTCTCTGCCAGACACCAGGGTCAGGGAGAGCCCAGAGCACTGCCCCTGACTCCCCCTCAGTCTTTGCTCCCCAAACCACGTGTGCTCACCCTCTTCTCTGTGAGACTCAAACCCTGCCTGACTTTCTATATGTTGATGTGGTTTTCGTCTGTCGTGTTGATCTGCATGTGGGTCCTGTGTGATTTTGGTGGATGCCTGGCATAGTTTTGTGTGCATGTGTGTATGATTTTTGCATACAGATTGTTTTTTTTGCCTAGTATTCTTTTGATATGTGGGTTTTGTGCTTTCTTGTTGTGGGCTTTTGCTGTATTTTTTGGTGTGGATTTGTTCTTTCTATATTTTGTGTGGCTTTCCCTTATGTGTATATGCCTCTGTGTGCTGTGTGGGTTTGTGTGGGTTTGGTTTTTGTTTATGTCTGTGTGGGCCTGTGCAAGTCTGTGATTTTCTCTTTCTCTCTGTGTGTGTTTGTCTCTCTGTTTGTATCTTCATGTGTAAATTCACTGGAATTTTTCAAAATCTTCACAGCTTTGCCAATTTTCACCAGGAATTTTTCTCCATTAACAAATTCTCACGTTTTCCCTACTAGTTGGTGACCACTGGCCCAGGGGCATGTCAGTCTCAGAGTCCTGATTTCCCATTGACCCTTCCCCCTTCTATTGGGACTGGGAACTAGCCAACCAAAAACCCCACTAAGTTTTAGTAAAGGGCCAACAGTCCCTTACACGAGCCAGCCCCATGAGGGTCACCGATGGCCAGAGAAGGCAGCACAAGCTGGTCCCATGGTGTAATGGGCAGCACCCAGGACTCTGAATCCTGCAGTCTGAGTTCAAATGTCAGTGGGACCTTGTGCTGGTTTGTGGTAAAGCCCTGGAGCTCAAAGTGCTCAATTTTGCTGTCTCCAGTTGTTTAAGAGTGAGTCCTTTCCCTCCTGCTGAGTGACTCACACCCACTGGAGCCAGGTCTTTGGTTGAGATGGCTGCAATGGATTGGGGTGTAGAGGTGGCTATGGCTGCCTGTGGTTTGACCTGGTGGTTGGGATTTTTGCTGCTTCATCTGATGCCCACAAGTTTGGCCCTTGTGCTTCCCACCACACTTTTCCTCTCGCCCACACGGCGCTTGAAGTAAGGAGTGCCAGGGCCGGGATTAATAGTCAGGGCTTGGCAGGAGAGAGGTGGAGCCCAGCCTGGAACCCCTCACACCTTCTCTCCTCCGGACACCGAGAGCTGGGGCGGCTGGTGCTGACAGCTCCAAGGGAAGGTTTATAAGCCACAGAGCAACTGAAAGTGGGGCAAGAGGAGGGGGGGGGACCATGCCTATGCATGGCCAGCAGACAGCCACAAAGACCTCCGGCCAGGCTGCTCCCTTTCATGCCAAACACTCACTGAAAGCGACCCACAGACCAGCATGCAGGGCAGCTGCTGATGCTCTGTGGCCAACATCAGAAGAAGGTAGGAAAGCAGGGCCAGCCCCCTGGTGTGACCTCTGTCTGTTCCCACTCACAGTGCTCACTTTTGCAGTGGGGCAGGAGATTTTTCCCCAAGAGGCTTTTCCCCAGCTGGCGAGACGCAGAGAAACACCCAGGCTCCCAAGGTGCTATTTACCAACCCCCTCAAGCACAGGGACTGGCGCACATTTGGAAGAGGGAAACTGCTCTACACGCCAGCCCGAGCAGCCGCCCATTATCTTTGGCAAGTCAGGAATGGCAAAGGCTAGACTGGAAGGACCTGGGGCTCCTGCCCCAGCCTTTGTGACACCCAACCCCCAACTCCTTCCCAGGGCTCTAGCTGAAGCCAGAGCTTTGGCCTGAGCGGCCAAGAAGAGGTTCCAGCCCTGAAGGGAGCAGGACTTTCAGCATGAAGGTAAAACTGCAGCAACACAACCATGAAGGGACTTGAACTCTCAATCACCTGATCTTAAGTCAGACATCTTAACCATTAGGCCACATGGTCAGGGTAGAAAAGCACCCTCCAAGCACTTCTTTAGTGTTTCTCGGGTCTTCTACTGAGCGAGGCCGAGACTCTCTGGGCACAAGAAATAGAGTTCCCAGTGACACGTGAGAATTAATTCTATGGAGCCAGGTGCAGGACTTTGGCAGGGAGGCTCAGGCATGGGGGACTGGGGTGCAGTGGACGGGCTGGCTGTCTAGGTGAGGAGATTTAGTGACCCTCAGGTGCAGGAGGGAGGAAGAGAAGGAGGAATTGGCAGTGGCCATGGAGAAGAAGAGGAGGGGTGGAGACTCTTAGCAAGCCTGGCTAGCTCAGTCAGTAGAGTATCAGGCTCTTAATGGGAGGAGCCAGGGTTTGAGCTGCTGTCCAGGGACTCAGCTTTTAAGTTGTCTTATGTGCCAGGAGCCAAATGATTCCTGGTGGTGCCCAGAGCCATGGGTGGGCCAGAGAGGCTGAGACTTGTGGTACCTGCTCTGTGGCAGTGATCCTGGCAGCTCAGACTCAGGGAAGGCTTCTGTACTCAGAGGTGCTGACTTTGAGAGTTCCCGGGCAGTGCTCAATTCCTGCTCCACCTCAGGCTTGGCCCCAAAACCATCAAATCTCTTCCCACCCCACCCTGCCCCGCTTCTTTCTCTCCTCACTCCTCCAGCACACCCCATCAATGGCCGGCGGGAGGCGCTGAAGGAGAAGAGGAGGAGCTTGTCAGCCAGGCCTGCTAACAGGTGGGAGGTGCAGGGGCAGAGGTGTCTGCTGGGCACCTTTTTTTTTTCCTCTGTTGGTTCTGCAGCTCTGTAGCACCCATGGAGTTGCTGACTTGGCTCCTTTCGCATGCTAGAGAGAGGAGCAGAACCAGGGCTATGGCTGATCTATGGGGCACCAGGTGAGCAGCAGAGGCTACAGGTGCTGAGAGTTTGCCTGACACCTCAGGGACACAGTGTGAGGTGGTGCCCCAGGGATATCTATGAAAGGAGCAGAACAGGATTCTCTTGGTTGGGGAGAGAATTGAGAATGTCTCAGGGGGTTGTAGAGAGGTGTTGCCCGGGTTAGAGACTGGCTAAAATACTGGCCTTGCTGTGAGCATAATTTGAACCTATATAGGGGAACCCTATTAGATTTCAACTCCAACACCTTAACCACTTGGCCATCATAGCTGTGAGCACAAAACTCCCCCACTGCCAGAGAAACTGGTAAAGAATCACAATGACCAGGTGTGAAGTCATCTGAACTACAGAATTCCCACAGCAAACCTGGCTCCCAAAGCACGGGGCGGGATTTGGGGTTTGTTCTCTTTGCTTAGCCATGTGCAGTTGCACAGAGAGCGCGTTTAAAAGTCTCCCCTCCCACAGAGCGGGAATGGGAAATGATTCTCAACTTGAAGCTGATGTAGGGTGATGAGATGTCCCAATTTTATCGGGACTGTCCCTATATTTGCTTGTTTGTTCCGTGTCCCGACCAATGTTTGGTCAGGACCCTGGAGAAACAAAACACTTTGTCCTCTTCTCCGGCACACAGGCATAGTCTGGAGGGATACTTACCCCCACCCCAACTCTGCCCCCTCATTCCCCATTGGATCCCTCCCCAAATCCTCGCCCTGGCCCTGCCTCTTCCGCAATTACGTGGCATTCTTCCTCCCTCCCAGGTTTGCACATGGGCCATGGCCATGGCCGGGAGTGCAGCGGGGAAGCTGCTCCAGCACTGCAGCCTGCGGGGCAGCGCAGTGGGGCTGGGGGCAGCACAGAGCAGGCAGGGCCCAGGTGGGCGGGTGATGGAGACACATGTGGGGTGGACACGCTCCTGCTGGGAGCTGCCTGGTTCACCCCTTGCCGGGAGCTGCAGGAGGGGCCCGGATCATGGCTCAGCTGCAGAGCTCAGAGCCCAGGCTGGGCCCAGGAGCGAGGCGATAGGGGAGCTGGGGGTGTAGCGGGGGTTGGAGCCAAGAGTTGGTTGAGATGGGGCTGTGCCACTGCTGCTTGGTGGCGAGGGGGACCTCCGGCTTTTTTTTTGCTCTGCTCCTCGCGTCCTGATATTTCATCTTTGACATCTGGTCACCCTAGCCTGATATGAAGGAGGATGTCTGGACCAAGGGGCCAGGGACTGGCCTTTGCTAGAGAAACCACTGTCAAGTTTTAGCCAATTAGGACAAGTCATCAAATAAGAACAACCTTAGGTATCAGTAACTGCTACAGGTTGCAAATTCCTACATGCAGCAGTTTCTGGCACTACACCTGCGCAGCTCTGCTCCCCGGCTCTTCTCGGGCTCCTGCTCTCTCCTTAGCTCTGCCCCACTCTCACCCAGGCAGTTCCAGCTCACATGGAGGATGGGACCCCCCTGGCCTGGTGACTCCCTCATTACACTGCCTGGCCTGTCAGTGCAGCTAACTTGGAGCTTTGGCCTCTCCCCATTGCCCCTGGGGACTGTCAGTCTCAGGGTCCTGATTTCCCATTAATCCTTCCCCCTTCTATTGGTGCTGGGAACTAGCCAACCAACGCCCCCCCCCCCACTAAGTTTTAGTAAAGGCCCAAGAGCCCCCTTACACAAGCAGCCCCATGAGGGTCACCGATGTGCAGGGAAGGCAGCAAAAGCTGGTCCCATGGTGTAATGGGCAGCACTCAGGACTCTGACTCCTGTAATCTGAGTTCAAATCTCAGTGGGACCTTGAATTGGCTTGTGGTCATAGGCAGCAGGTTATATACATTTGCAGTGCTTGGGCTCCAGGATTATTCAGGGCTGGGGGCCCTGCTCTGCTCCAACAATATTTGGAGCTGGGTTCCTTCCCCTGGCCCTGGCTCCTGCCTGCCACCTCTCCCTGCCTGACAAAAAGCAGTGTGTTTCTGTCCCCTCCCTGCTCCTACTGCTGGAGTAGAGCGATTCTGAGCAGAACTGCTGTCTGCTGCCCCAGGGTCCTAGTGCCTGCCCACCACTAATGGAAAGGCAGGTTGCCCGAAGCTGCTGAGCCCTGTCCTGCATCATGAATCTCTCATCCTCAGCCCTGCACTCCCTCCCAGAGGGTGCAGCTCTTCCCACCCCCAAACTCCATCCCATAAGCCTGCACCCCAGATCTCCCCTCCCAGAGACTTGGGCAGTTGGGGGGCGGGTTCTGGACCCCACCAAAATTTCTACAAACTTGCCACCCATGCTTATGGTAAAGCCCCAGAGCTCAACTTCCCTGTCTCCAGCTGTGTAAGAGTGAATTTTTCCCCTCCTGCTGGGTGACTCACACCTCCTAGAGCCAGTCTTTGGCTGGGAGGGCCACAATGGGTTAGGGCTCTGGAACTTGCTACCCTGATAGTTGGGATTCTTGCTGCTGCACCTGATGTTCACAAGCTGGCCCTTGTGCTTCCTACCACACTTTTACTCTGGCCCACATAGTGCTTGAAGAAAGGAGTGCCAGGGCTGGGATTAATAGTCAGGGCTTGGCAGGAGGGAGGAAGAGTCCCAGGCTGGAGCCCCACACACCTTCCCTCCTCCGGGCACCTAGAGCAGAGGCAGCCCAGCTCTGTCCGCTGGATACCTCTGCAGAGTAGGTGAGTTCATGTAAATACCGTCTGGTCCCAAAGCCTCCTCCCAACCCTGGTCATCAGTAGCTGTCAGGGAGAGCTCATTCACACCTCGCTTACAAATCATCATTTGAAATTCTAAGGTTGGCCAACACTGCCGAAGCCAATGCACCCACATTGTCAGCAAACACAACAGCTGGGTGAGGAAACCCGGCTTTGTCCAGACTTTCCAAACCTATTTTACTTTCTCAGGTACAAGTAGTTTTCATACGTTGTATCTGCTTTTAAAGTGTGTGTTAACGTTTCAATTTCCATTCAAATTTGCAACCAATGGAACCAACATTGGCAGCGCTGCATGTAACTACCTGACAACTGAGGGAGGGGGTGTTGGGAAATTCGGGGAAGGGGGTGCACAGCCCCCTGGCTGGGGGGCGTATAGGGAATGCCCAATTTCACTGAATTGAGTCTCCTACTGCAGCACCTCAGTTGGTTACATCAGAGAGGAGCTGCAGTGTCTAGGCAGTGGGATGCCTGTGCCTTTAAGAGTCCAGCCCTGGGAAGCCCATGCTGAGAGGTGCTGCCTGTGGGAGGGGAAATAAAAAAGCCCTCTGCTCCCCCCACCCATGTTTGCAAACACTGGAGTCTCAGCCCACCGGGATAACTGTTACCCCTCTGCCCCTGCCTGTGCCGGGGTTTAACCCTCTGGCAGCGCCCCCCTCTGGGTTTAACTCCGGCTCCTTCCCCCCTCCCTGACTTTGCCCTTCAGTCCCTCTCCTAACTCTGCCTCCAGCTGCTTGCCCCCCCGACCAGTCAATTTCCACCCCTGGTCAGACCCTGCCCCCCCCTCCTCTGATTTGCCCTCCTTTGCCCCTTTTTAATCCCTGTAAAAAGTAGGGGGTGCTGGGTCCCATTCTCTGGAGGGGGAGCTGGGCACCTGGCCCCTGCCTGCCCAGTGCTCAAAGTGCCCCACGATCTTGTGGATGTTTTCCGAGTGCTGCAGGGTCACCTGCAGGGGGAGAGAGACGCGGTTAGGAGGTAATGCAGCCAAGGGTGCCTCACCCAATATTGAGATGCAGCCACCTCTGGGGTGAGTTACACACGTCAGCAAATGAATTTGGAACAAGAAACGCACTGAAAGGACCGAGGCAGCTGCAGGAGGTGGAGAAAACCAGGAAAAGCAGTATCCCTGGATCCCAGCCCTGCTCCTCCCCCACTCTACTCCCAACCCCCACTCCCTCCCACATGTGAGGGGAGAACCCAGGAGTCCTGGTCCCCAGCCTTGCCCATTCCCATATTTTGATATGGCTCCATCCAACAGCTGCCCCCCACAATTGCAGGGCAGTGCCATGCAGCTACGGCCCCGGCTCTAATAGAGGCCGCGTGTGAGACGGAGAACTACGCTTCCCAGTGTGCACCGGGAGGGGCGCGTTGCCTGAGCAACCGTTCATCACTTCCGCTCTGAGACGAGCCAGGAACTACACTCCCAGCCTGCCCCGGGGCGCTTCCGTCCTCTCGAGCCCAGGAGAGTGTAGGAGAGGGCGGGTCCCTGGGTCAATCGGACCCCTCCCGCCCCGCCCCCCAGAGAGCCCCGGCCCCCGCCCTCCCCAAGCTGCGGCTCCTGACGCGAACTCTCGTGTCCCGGGGTCTCGGCCTGGCCCCGCCCCCGCAGCGCGCGCCCCCCAGTGCGGTGGGGGCTGCCCGGCGCCTGCTCCTCCCCTGGGCTCGTCTGTGTGCCGCCCCGATGTGCCCCGCGGGCTGCCCCACTCGGGGGGGGGTGGGATGGGAGCCCTATGGAAAGACGGGGGTGGGCAGGGCTGGGAGCCAGGACTCCTGGGTTCTCCCCAGCTCGGGGAAGGGGGGCTAGGGTTAGAGTGGGGGAGGGGCAGGGCTGGGAGCCAGGACTCCTGGGTTCTCCCCTAGCTCGGGAAGGGGGGGGCTAGGGGTTAGAGTGGGGGAGGGGCAGGGATGGGAGCCAGGACTCCTGGGTTCTCCCCCAGCTCGGGGAGGGGGGGCTAGAGGTTAGAGTGGGGGAGGGGCAGGATGGGAGCCAGGACTCCTGGGTTTCTCCCCCAGCTCGGGAGGGGGGGCTAGAGGTTAGAGTGGGGGAGGGGCAGGGCTGGGAGCCAGGACTCCTGGGTTCTCCCCCCAGCTCGGGGAGGGGGGCTAGAGGTTAGAGTGGGGGAGGGGCAGGGCTGGGAGCCAGGACTCCTGGGTTTCTCCCCCAGCTCGGGAAGGGGGGCTATGGGTTAGAGTGGGGGAGGGGCAGGGCTGGGAGCCAGGACTCCTGGGTTCTCATCCCAGCTCGGGAAGGGGGGGCTAGGGTTTAGAGTGGGGGAGGGGCAGGGCTGGGAGCCAGGACTCCTGGGTTCTCCCCCAGCTCGGGGAAGGGGGCTAGGGTAGAGTGGGGGAGGGGCAGGGCTGGGAGCCAGAACTCCTGGGTTCTCCTGCAGCTCGGGGAGGGGGGGCTAGGGGTTAGAGTGGGAGAGGGGCAGGGCTGGGAGCCAGGATTCCTGGGTTCTCCCCCGCTCGGGGTAGGGGGCTAGGGGTAGAGTGGGTTAGAGTGGGGGGGGGGAAGGGCTGTGAGCCAAGACTCTTGGGTTCTCCCCCAGCTTGGGGAGGGGAGTGGAGGTTAGGGGGTAGAGTGGGGAAGGAACTGGGGGTCTCTCCTGCCAACAGGCAAATCCAGGAGCTGGTGTCGGGCAGCAGGTCACTTGTGGGCCCCGAGTGTCTGATCCGGAAACAGCTGTCTGTCCCCACGCCTGGGACTGCGCATAGCTGGCAACCGTCTCCTTGTACCTGAGAATTATCCATACACCCCGGGGTGTGAGCCCTGCGCTCCTCTGTCAGTGCCTGGGGCACAGAGCCATGTGTATGAGTCACTCTCACTGTGCAGGGATGTTAGTTCATACAGACTTTGCTGGTGCTTTTTTCTGTAGCCTGTGGTAAAATGAGGCAATTAACTAATGCGTTGATGGAAGTTCTCTGCGTACCTCAGGGGTACACGTACCCCTGGTTGAGAACCACTGACGCAGAGGAACCCAGGCCCACCCCCCACATTCTGACTTCCAACCCCGTACCCTGGACAGCTGGTTCAGCTTTGCTTACCTTGCATCAGCCTCAAGTCAGCTTCACTGGGTCACCACTTCCACCATGGCCAGACATCAGAGAGAGGAAGTCTCCTCTCAGCTGAAAAGCAGCAAGGGCTCCATGAGGGGTCGGTGCTGGTGGGCAATTATTGACACTTTCTCTAGTCTCCTTTTCAGATTTTGCCCCATTTTTCTCTTTAATTCTCCAATGTTAATTTAACAGTCTCAGATTTGGGATATTTTCACACCCATTTGACCTGCAGCAAATTTTCTTCCTTCTTTGGGAAATTGTCCTGAATCATTCCCCAAAGGAGAAGTGGCTTAATGGATGCAGTTTGCAGAGTCCTGAGACACAGCTGCCTCTGGGGTGGGCTGGGGTGGGCCATTCTCTGCTGGCGAGGAAGGGGACAGGAGGAAACAGTCCCCAGTGGAGACT